>NC_135186.1:38261353-38266353 GCF_041146795.1 Maylandia zebra | reverse complement strand
AATCTCCATGACTCTCTAACATAAATCCACAAGGCAACATAAGCTGGTACAGTAGTAAATTTGTAAAAGTTGTCTGTGTGTGTTTGGTTTTGTTCAAAAACAGATCTGTATTCTGATCTTACCTGGACATACTGGTTCCTGAGTTGCTTGACATGTTCAGAGTTCCTCTCAAAAGGCACAGTGTGCAACTGCTTCATCCTGACCTGATGTTTTTCAGGACTCTAGAAATTGTTGTTACGCTTACACTGTGAATATTTGCGAAGGTAACGTTGTCTGCCAAGACTCTGTGTCTAATTTCAGTGAGTTTTATCCCATTGTTTCTGATGACCATATCAACAATGGCAGTTTCCTGCACATCAGTGAACATCCGTCCTCTCCCTCCTGTGTGAGGTAACCGTTGAGTCCTAAGCAGAAATGCAACAACAATTACACAAAAGCTTATTTACTTCTGAAATGTGCAAATGCCCCTGCAGAATACAAGTTACCTGTTGGTTTGCCGGAAAACTCTAACAATAGATGCCACTGTAGAGCGTTGCAGATTTGGCTGCACTCTCTGACCAGCCTCTCTCATTGAGTGACCATGATTTACTACATGATCAATTACAGTAGCTCTGATCTAATCTGAGACTACAGCTCTTGATCTTCCTCTTATTCTTCTTCCACCACGCATACGTATTCCTCGCCCCCTCCCAGCCACTCTTCTTCCTCTTTCAGCCACTTCTCCATTTCTGGCTGGGTCCATGTTTACGTCACAAAACAAACCTATTCAGCAGTCGTCTCCTTTTGTAATGGAATTGAAGGAGTAACACCTGTGCAGATGTTCATCTACAATGAGAATCAGCTGTGGCTGGTTAAACTGCATTTTTAGATTTAAAATATGTTTCAATAAAATATTGCTGTTGCATTTTGCTGTCTTTTTAAGTTTTGCATTGTGTTATTGTTTTGGCCATAAGTTTAACAGTTTTGAAAACAGTATGTAAGCACATGCAAAATGTCCTGTACGTACAAAGATTTTTGGCAGTTGTTGTGTCTGAGTGAGAAGATAATTCATGAAATTTGAGAGATGTAGTCATTGAATGCATTTTGTGCCAAAACAATGATAACTGGTCCTCAGTTTAGCCCACATAGACTTCTGTTGTGCTCACTGTGTGAGGAGTTTTGCAAACGTGACCTAAGTATTGAGAAATGTGTCCTAGCATCTGTAAAAAACTGTAATGATCTGTTCCTCAGAACATCCCCAACATTTTTAACTTGAGCTACAGCTTCAGGCGACAGGATTAACTCTATAGTCACTTCCTGTCGCGCGTCACGGTTTAAAGCTCTGGTGACTCCTGCAGAGGAGGCGCTGCCCGTCCTCCTCTGGGTGCTCTGGGACACAGCGTCATGTTTCACAGACATGAATTGTGATGTTAAATGATATTATTACCACGATCATTGTGACATTCTGATTAAATGAGATTCTGAGTTTGGGTTTTACCCGCTCTGTCCTGGCCTCCATCATCTGAGCCTCTGCTGTTTTGTGCAGTTGCAGTTAGACACACGATGAACGAGAGGCAGTGTGCATGAGAGGAATTAGCATGACCTCATTTAAACCCGTCACTCTGCTCTGACGACACTTTATCTCCTTCCTGTCGAGTCTGATTTATGAAGAATGCTGTTAATAGTCTGACATATTGTTGCTGCTTAGTTTCCTACAGGAAGCATTTTATTTACTCTTTGATGGATCTCAGTTCATTACGGTTTTTAGTCTTCGATGTGGCGTCTCTGTCACAGATGTTTACAGTTTTACTTTTGTGGCTGGATTAAAAACTCAGTTCAGCCAATAAAGAAACACAATCACAAACCATAGAAGTTTACATGAGGTCAAGTTCAGGGACACCAACTAGCTGAGACTTAGCAGACAGCTAGCAGCTACAGCCGCCTGTGTCACCATCCACGTGCCAGTCATGGAGGCCACGCCCCTAATAATGCAAAGATGTAACTGGACTGATTCTCTCAACATTCAGATTCTGGATTTCTTAACCAATAGTTTGCCAAAACCCCGACTCCTCGGCGCGTCTGCTCATCCTGCTGTCACATGACTGCTCAGCAAATCAGAGACATCACATTGTGAAGTTTGAGTGGTGGAAGCGTCACCCACAGATTCAGTTTGTTTCAGAGATCTTTGTCTGTACAGACGGTGCTGACAGCAGCTCTGAGTCACGCTGAGCGTTTGCCGCTATTTTTATGTCCTCGCAGCACTCGACACTGAACTCGCTGATTTCTTGTTCGTGTCCATATGCTCGTGATGACCTCACGCACTTACGCCACCCTCACAACAGAACCAGGATCGTTAAATGTGGATGACATCATCAGTAAAAACATGATGATGCGGACGCTTGGGGACAATATATGGCTTCACAGCTCATTTGAGTGCAGAGCAGGCCCAGCAGGAGGTCAGAGAGCAAAGCCTTTATGTGATTAAAGGTGTTATTCATGGAGGACACGGAGAGCCTTCATGGTCCTGAAGCACTGAGTGCTGCTGTCCCGCCTCAGCCGCCGGCGCCTCGCAGACAGCCTGGAAGGACACGCTCTGGCTAGTCTCGCTCCCGGCTCGTCACCTGTGTAACGTTCCCATGACTACCGTCCGTAGACCTCCACCGGGGAGGCAGCGAGAGTGTGGAGCGAACATTAGTGACTGCGCTTGTTCGTTAGTTAGCACTAGCCTGTTGCTAATGAGCAAACACCTGATTCTGTGGTTCGGTTGCTGCTGGTCCGTAAGCACATACTGACATTTGTAGTTACAGCTGTAACCGTACTGCTCCACAGGCAAATGCTGTATAAACTCTGCAGACCTGCAGGCCTGTAAATCTCAGGCACTGTTTTATGGGAGTGTCAGCACAGCTGTGATATATCTGTGTATTTAAACCCATCTTCCCAAATCTCCGACCACGCTGTCGGCTTTGGAATCTCTTAGGTGATCGGTGAGCAGGCTGACCCGGAGTCACTGCTTTGCTTTGATCATGAATACATTTTCCCAACATAAAGAAAACAAATGAATAAAGCATCCCCATGTTTTATTCCCTGCCTCTTGAAGAGGTGTAAACAAGAGGCAGCGGGAGATAATGCATGAGCAGAGCTGCAGGGAAAGGACCAAACTCCTTCTTCCTGAACTCAGCTGATGATGTGTTCTTCTAACGCGTCAGGATATCAAAGACAGCTGGAAGCAGCAGCTGGATGATCCACAGTATCAAACGTGAGTGCTCAGGGGCTAGCTGAACAGCCAGGTGAGGCTGAGGAGTCACTGAGGTCAGCAGCAGTACCTAAAGAGCAGCTGTGCTGCTGGAAACTGAATTTCCCGGAGGAACCCACCCGAGGGATTAATAAAGTTTCATCTAATCTAATTAGTTATCTCTGTGTTAATGCAGAGTCTTTACCTTATGATATAAAACACCTCGAGCCGGCTGCTGCTGGTGCTAAATAAATAAAACTGACAGCTGGAGCCAGTGCAAAGTGAAAGTGTCATCAGCCGCCCAATGGACTGAAGAACAGTCTGGATCTGGACCCAGTTTGTTATGGACTCCCATCAACCGTCAGAAGTGTCCAGCCTCAGCACGAGGATTCGCTTCTCTTTGCTCCATCACACTCACAGCTGTGCATGGTTAACATTCCTGCCTGATGAGACTGACTGAAGTAGTTCAGCTACGATCAGCCCAAAGACTGAAAGGATATGCACTTACACTGCACTGTGCTGTGTGAGACAGTGATGTCTATGCATTAGCACGAATTAGCTAGCATCAGCCAGAATAGAAGCAGCTCAGGGTTTGATTTGATCCTTAAAGTTGTTCGTTTACTGAATGTCCTGTGATGCTGACTTTAATTTGACCCTCTTTGGTATGAAGTTGTCTGGTAGCTAACGGCATTTACAGTGGACATGAAACACTACATGTACATCATGAAGACCTGCTCTCAAAACCTGACCTGGAAGTAACTCTGTCCGGCTTTTGAACAAAGTCCTTAAAGTGTTTTGAACACAGAAATGTTTCTTCTCCATGTTACGGTCTCCTTCACTTACAGTTGGCCTTCACTTTTCCTCACTTCTAATATGAAGCATTAGAAGTCACTGAGATTGCACGAGGAAATAAAGAGTGTGGCATATCAGCGTTTCTGTTTTTCTTTTTTGTCCATCGCACACATCAATCTATTTTCCCTGCAGACGTGCTGATGGGATTCAGTGCTGTTATGTTTGTGCTGTGCTGTGGATGAAGTGGCCTCTTATCTTGGATGTGCTCGGCCAAAGAAAGATTATTTTATTGCATAAAAAGAACGACGACTGAACAGAAACACACAGACTAAATACACACAGGAGGTGATCGGGGGAGTGGACACACAACGGCTGACACAAGTGAACATGACCACGTCACAGGGGAAGAGTAAAACTAAACACAATGAACACAGAAACGCCAGACCTCTTCAAAATAAAACAGGAAACAGACAGGGGTAGAAGACACAAGGGGAATTTAAAAAACAATGAATTAAAACTGAAACACAGGCAAAGCACAGACAAACGTAGAAAACCTAAAGGACCTAAACATAAACCATAAACATCAAAATAAACCAAAACTCAAAACACTGGGTCACCTGACCATTGACGGACACGTCATCAGTGACGAAGCTAAAGTTTGTCAGTTTCAGTGTGGAAAACCAAACGTCACTAAATTCACTGAAGAAGGAGGTACGAGGACGAGGTGAACTACAACATAATCAGTGGATTATCTCTTACATATTTATAATGTAAATAGATGCAAAGGAATAATCATAGATGTGACTGGGTCGGTGCTGGTTTAGAGCGTATGAGCTGCAAACAGGATGTAGTTTCTTTGTTCAGGACTTGTTTCTGCCTTAATGAGCCCTGTTCTGTAATTCCATCGTCTCCCAGAGAAAGGAAAACTCTTTGATCGTATGACCTCACACAACGTTAAGTCGCCTCCTCTCGCTCCAGTTGGACTTCTGAGAGAATG
>NC_135186.1:38246353-38256353 GCF_041146795.1 Maylandia zebra | reverse complement strand
ACACGTGCCTCAAATTTGTGGAAACTCTGAGCTCATCACAGATTTTTGTAATGAAGGAGGGAGAGATGACTGAAGCACTGCTGGTGTGTGATCCTCGTCTCCTGCAGACAAAGCGAGCTCTGGCTGCTAAAGGATGGTGAGAGACTGCAGAAACCGTCCCTGTGAGTGGAAAGGTGACGGGATGGGTGGGACCAGGTTTGCGTGCTTTGCAGTCAGCGGTGCTGTGTCAGACTGAAGAGGATGGACATGATTACTACAGCTCATCACGTCTTCCTTCTAATCACTTTCAGCTCTGTTTCCTGCCAGCTAAATGAGATTATTTCACGGAGCGGCCACTTGTCCTCTCTCAGGCTCTGGCTCACCGTGAGGGACGTGTTAATCCGAGCGGTGCAGGCTTCATCTTCCTGCACGCGGCACAGACAAGACGCTGTCTCTTTAGCCTTTAGGCTTATTGAACATAGTTCATCTTCATTTGTATACAGTGCACCTCCATCTTTCTGGCGCTGTAAGATAAGATAAGACTTTATTGATCCCACAACGGGGAAATTTTTGCGTCACCTCAGCTCAGGTACAGATATCAGAAGGAAATACAAAAATGCAATAAGTACAATCAGTGAAAAAAAGTAAGATAATACACTACATACAACAGTAGCACACACAGTATGTGGTTATGGATATGGTTGGAAATATGGAAGACAAACTATATAGCTTGATATAGCTATTGTACCACTACTATTCCTGTTTATGCACATGTACACACACATGTACACACACACACATGTACACACACATGTACACACACACATGTACACACATGTACACACACATGTACACACACACATGTACACACACACATGTACACACACACACATGTACACACATGTACACACACACATGTACACACATGTACACACACACATGTACACACACACACATGTACACACACACACATGTACACACATGTACACACACACATGTACACACACACATGTACACACATGTACACACACATGTACACACACACATGTACACACACATGTACACACACACATGTACACACACACACATGTACACACACATGTACACACACACATGTACACACACATACACACACACATGTACACACACACACATGTACACACACATGTACACACACACATGTACACACACACATGTACACACACATACACACACACATGTACACACACATGTACACACACACACATGTACACACACATGTACACACACACATGTACACACACACATGTACACACACATACACACACACATGTACACACACACATGTACACACACATGTACACACACATGTACACACACATGTACACTATTAAATTATTCTGTTATTATATGTTACCTTATATATGTAATCAAAGTAGTTGAATTAGAATACTGCTGTAGATCACATTATACCCTTTAATATAGAGTGTGTGAGCTGTATGTAGTTTAGTTCTCATTATACTTTTGAGTTAACAGAACATATTCACATATTAGTTCATTAGATAAATGTGCATCACTCTGTATCCTTGATCTGCTGGGAATGTGTTACACTGTTTTCTTGACATGCTTAATTGTTGAATCATGAAGAGAAGGTTGTAAGCAGGAGACTCTGTGTCTAAAGACAGGGGAGATAGATAGACCACATTCCACACCCCCACCTTACAGAAAGCAGAGAAACAACTGCCGAGGTCATAACTTAGGCGCTGTAACAGAGAAAAAATGTGATGTTTTGGCTTTTACGACTAGCTGGGGGCCACTAGAGACTATAAAAAACTGAGCAACCCATCACCATTTTGAGACATGTGCCTGACCCTCTGGTAGCATCTCTCCCGTCCGGACGTTGTAATGCTCTTATTGTTGAATTGTATGGAAATAAATGATTGTTGATTGAGCATTTATACACCGAGTATTGTCCTTCCTTCAGCCCAAAGATACAAAGAACTGCGTGTTTTCAACAACACACACACATGTACACACACACATGTACACACACACATGTACACAAACACACATGTACACACACATGTACACACACATGTACACACACACATGTACACACACACATGTACACACACACACATGTACACACACATGTACACACACATGTACACACACACACACATGTGCACACACACACATGTACACACACATGTACACACACACACATGTGCACACACACACATGTACACACACATGTACACACACACACATGTACACACACATGTACACACACACACATGTGCACACACACACATGTACACACACACACATGTACACAGACATGTACACAGACATGTACACACACGTACACACAGACATGTACACACACACACATGTACACAGACATGTACACAGACATGTACACACACATGTACACACACACATGTACACACACATGTACACACACATGTACACAAACATGTACACACACATGTACACACACATGTACACACACACATGTACACAAACACACATGTACACACACATGTACACACACACATGTACACAAACACACATGTACACACACATGTACACACACACATGTACACACACATGTACACACACACACATGTACACACACATGTACACACACACACACATGTGCACACACACACATGTACACACACATGTACACACACACACATGTACACACACATGTACACACACACACATGTGCACACACACACATGTACACACACATGTACACACACACATGTACACACACATGTACACACACACACATGTATACACACACACATGTACACAGACATGTACACAGACATGTACACACACACATGTACACACACACATATACACACACACACATGTACACACACATGTACACACACACATGTACACACACACACATGTACACACACATGTACACACACACATGTACACAGACATGTACACACACATGTACACACACACATGTACACACACACACATGTACACAGACACACATGTACACACACGTACACAGACACACATGTACACACACATGTACACACACACATGTACACACACACATGTACACAGACATGTACACACACATGTACACACACACATGTACACACACACACATGTACACAGACACACATGTACACACACATGTACACACACATGTACACACACACATGTACACACACATGTACACACACATGTACACAGACACACATGTACACACACATGTACACAGACACACATGTACACACACATGTACACACACACATGTACACACACACACACATGTACACACACATGTACACACACACATGTACACACACACACATGTACACACACACATGTACACACACACACATGTACACACACACACATGTACACACACATGTACACACACACATGTACACAAACACACATGTACACACACATGTACACACACATGTACACACACACACATGTACACACACACACATGTGCACACACACACATGTACACACACACACATGTACACACACATGTACACACTAAATATACATATGTATAGATATACATACATATATACCTACACCTACGCCTGCACAGCCACTAACAACTCCAACATCATTGTGAAGTTTGCGGACGACACTACAGTGGTGGGTCTTATCACCAACGGTGATGAGACGGCTTACAGGGAGGAGGTCAGCGCCCTGACCCACTGGTGTCAAGACAACCATCCCACCCTCAACGTCGCAAAGACAAAGGAGTTGATAGTGGACTTCCGGAGGTGCAGAGAAGTACACACCCCCATCACCATCAACGGCGCTGCTGTGGAGAGAGTGAGCAGCTTCCGGTTCCTTGGAGTACATCTGGCTGAGGATCTTACGTGGTCAGTACACACAAACAAAACAGTGAAGAAGGCGCAGCAGCGCCTCTTCTTTCTCAGGAGACTGAAAAGATTCGGCATGAGCCCCCGCATCCTCAGGACCTTCTATCACTGTGCCATTGAGAGCATCCTCACTGGATGCATCACCACCTGGTATGGCAACAGCACCGCCTACAACTGCAAAGCTCTCCAGCGAGTAGTGCGGTGCTCTGAACGGATAATTGGAGGTGAGCTTCCCTCCCTCCAAGACATCTACAGGAAGCGCTGCCTGAGGAAAGCGGGGAGGATCATCAAGGACTCCAGTCACCCCAGCCATAAACTGTTCAGACTGCTTCCATCAGGAAGGAGGTTCTGCAGCATCCGGTCCCGTACCAGCAGACTGAGAGACAGCTTCTTCCATCAGGCCATCAGACTGCTGAGCACGTCATAGACACCTCAGCTTCACTACTGGAACTTCAACATTATGCACTCCCTACTGTACAGTAACGCCACTGTTTTGCACATATTCAACTCTGTATATTTTTATATATTTTATTTATTGTTTACTCTATTTAATTTGTAAAATATGTGTACACACACACACACACACACACACGTTATCGGGGCCTGGAGCCTGGGGCTCGTTCGGGCCACTTCGGAGGTGGGGTGCCCCCGGCCTCTTGGCCTGGGGCTCGGTCACTCAGGCGCAGCTGGCTGCCGGCGGAGCTCACGGGCGCGTCACTGCAACTCCCCCTGGCTTCTGCTCCGCGGCTGCTGAGTGAGCCCTCATCTGGGACTCTCCTCAGCTCTTTCTGGGACAGTGGCGCGGCTGCCCCTCTGTTGGTCTTCCTTGGTCTCTTGTGTTCTGGGGGCCTCTGGATGTCTGGAGTTTTGATCTCCTCCATACCTGCTTCATGTCCTGGTGGACGGGGCTGTGGCCCCCCCACACCCTCTAGCAGATCGTTACATGGAGAAACCTTTGGAATGCAAGCATGCTGATCCACACAGGTGTACACACAGGTGTACACACGGGTATTCACAGACGCGGACTACAGCTTTCTTGGCTGCTGCCTCAAAGCACATTGTGCGCTGTTTATCTTGCGTGCTGCACAATATCGTTTATTATTTAGTATCTACTGATATCTACTGCTAGCTAGTTTATTGTGATGGTGCTGTTTTTTTTATTATGTTGCTCTTTGTTGTTTGCTTTCTCTTCTGTTTTTTTCTCCATACAGGTGACCCAGGAGTTTTGTTTTTTGTTTTTTTGTTTTTTCTTTCTTCCCCCCATCTCACCGTCTCTTCTCCCCTTTGGTTTTCTTTCTCTCCCTCTCTTTCTTTCATTCTTTCTCCCTGTCCTATCCCCCAGTCATGTCTGTCCCGTTTGTAGCAACTGAAAATAAAATAAATTCATAATTATAATAAAGGTCAATCAAATGGACCAATATGGCATGGCCATGATGATCCACTTGGTAAAATAAATCCGCTTGGCATCTTTCTTGGCCTTAAGACAACAATTCTGATGGCTAAAGATCCAAACGGGACACAAAAAAAAAAAAAAAAAAAGGAAAGTGTGCAGGATTTAAAATTTTACTGCACTTCATGAACTTAATGTGAAAGTTTCAATCAAGCATCATCCCGCTGCCCGCCTCTCTGCTCATAAGCAGACTAATAACATCCAGAATTATCGGCTCTGTGCATGTGGGAGGCATTACTGCTCATCAGCACACAGACAGAGAGCTGCTCGCTGGAATAAATCAGCTGCTCTTATGTCAAAGGACGCACATTAAACCTGTGTGTGTGTGTGTGTGTGTGTGTGTGTGTGTGTGTGTGTGTGTGTGTGTGTGTGTGTGTGTGTGTGAGTGTGTGTGTGTGTGTGTGTGTGTGTGTGTGTGTGTGTGTGTTGTGGAGATACAGAAATTGTTTTATTGCTGCCATATAATCTGCATCATTATAACTGCATTAATAACATTCTTTACAGCATTATTCCATTTAATAATATGTCTCACAGTATTGATACTGCATTAAAGTTGTAGATTGAAGATGTCCATTTGAGGATCCTTCCATTATGTTAACTTTTATTACAAGTACGGTCAATAAGTCAGTAATTTCTTGTGTTATAGAAAAGAGAAGTTCTATGTCTGCTTATAGCCATTAAAGATGTACAAGATGTACGATTAACTGTGACTAATGTCTGGAACCTATTTTAATCTGTCATTGACGCCATGGGGGGGCGTGTACCCCACTGCTTTATAAGTGTCCACAACATGTATTTTGGTCAGAGGACACATGCTGATGTTTTCTCCGGGCTGTTAATAAACTCACCGTTTGATTGCACTTTTCTGGGGCCTCCGTGGTTTGTGACACTGCTCTACATTGATCGATTTTGCGACAGTGTGTGTGTGTGTCTGTGCACGTGCTTCCACCTGAACACCACACTCTGGTCCTCACAGTGACCTTTGTAAGAGTTCACACTGATGTCACTGCTGGCATCACAGGGAAACTTGGATCATTTATTCTGAGCACTGAGATCCACGACTCCTCTGTGGGACATTCATGGCTTTAAAAGTTTAAACAAGTTCAGACTTCCATGATAATATCAACTTTAAACCCTAATCTAGTTCAAGCAGGTGAGTTCTAACAGCATCCTCCCCAGTACAGGTGTTATGGAGGAGGAGCTTATCCACAGAGACCAAACAGTCTGCGCATCAGGCTGTAAACATGGGAGTCTATGGGACCGACTCACTGCTGCCCCTGCTAGACGGCAGAGGAAGGTTGAACACACGCTGATACGGTTGAAGCACTTTTGTGATTGTAACACAGGACCCACACACACACTGGTTAATGCTTAGACTGTCTTTTATTGAGAAATAATCTTTTTGGAGCCCGCCTCGGACGCAGCCGCTCCGACTCTCTCCCAGCATCATCTGCTCCTTCTCATTGTGGACACACATAAGACACATCTCCCTCATTAAAACAGTCCCGTACACTCCCTCCCCGCCTCCGTGCCGCCCAGAGAGCTCACTGTGTCACCCCTCCTCTGCAGCAGGCCAGCAAACCACGCCCCCGCCACAGTGATGGTGTGTAACTGTCCACTTTTGGGATGTGTCACTCTTGGACTGACGTCAGAGCGAAGAGTTCCCGGATGAAGCGTGGGACTCATGTTTGTGGTCTCCTGCCAGCATCGCAGCTCTTAGTAAAGTAAAAACCTCTCATGTCAGCAGCGTGTGGCCCTGTCACACCTGTCTGTGGGTGTTTGCTGTACCACCTGACACCAGAGCCTCTGCTGGACCTTTGGCAGACTTGCCATGTCTAATGAGCCTCTGCATGCACCGTGGTCCTGATGCTTTTTAATGAGCCCACCTGTGACGATGAGACTTTTAGCTCTGACTGAAAGCATCAGGAGTCCTTTGGCAGCTTTATTACTCCAGCTCCTTCTACAGGAGTTCGTGCTTTCTCAACCTTTGCAAATTTCCCCATCAGAGCCCCTCACAGTCTGCCGGATTCTCTCTCAGACACTCTTAGACTTGCAGGATTAAACCGGTCACACATCAAATTAAACATGAAGGGGTGCTAAGCACTCTTCAAGGCTAATAGTCTGCACTTTGATTTCAAAAAAGACGATTGAATTTGGGGAGATCTGAAGGCTCTTTGTTTTACTGACAGCTACCAGATAGCAGCAGAGGTTTGGCCCAGCGCTGCCTCAGGTTGTCTGCTAGCTCATTCATAGTTAATGATGATCTCCTTCCTCCCCACATGGACTCAGAGGACTCCCATCAAAGACTTTTGACTGTAAATATTTCCGAGTGTGCGTTCGGCCTTTGTTTACAGTGCGTGTCCCAGTTCTCTGGGTTCATCAGTCTTCACACCAGAACGCCTCGTTCATTTCTCAGCTGCTTTCATCACGTGAAAAATAAATCAAGCAGAGGGAGCAGGTGAAGCTAACCGACGCCTATGAGGCAAAGGGAGTCTATAACAAGAAATCAAAGTGTTTCAGCTTCCACAGCAGGAGGGCTTATCAAGAAGCTGATTTCAATGAAACTGTGCGTCTGCAGGGCTGAGAGCCAAAGACCATCGAGTCTGATCGGTGACGCTGAAGCAGACCAGAATGACTGATGCTCTGCAGGCGTCTTCATCACGTTGATCCTGCACATGTGTTCAGATTCACAGTCAGAAACAAACCTGACACCTCAGAGAAACCAACATTTTTATACACATCACACGCTTTTTATTGTTGATGAAAATAAAACAGGATTTCTGGGAAACAAGGAAAGGATGATTTTAATAACATGTTAGCTGCAGGGTTTGTAGAAAGTGGATTTACCTCATGAATATCATTATTTCATATGATGACAAGACAAATAAAGTCCAAAAGAAACAATCTGCTCCTCGTGTTGACCCCACAGTAATCCACAAGCCAACGGACAAGACAATCAAAAAACATCTCAAACACTTTTCGTGTTTTGG
Source organism: Maylandia zebra (assembly GCF_041146795.1). Classification (NCBI taxonomy): domain Eukaryota; kingdom Metazoa; phylum Chordata; class Actinopteri; order Cichliformes; family Cichlidae; genus Maylandia; species Maylandia zebra. The sequence goes on along the minus strand of NC_135186.1, from coordinate 38,248,066 downwards.
AGTCAGACACATGAATTCACAAAGTGTCTCCAACGCTTCAGGTTATCTGTTCTCCTCTCTGAAGGATGAAACATCTGCCCTTACAGTTCTTTTGGGGAGATCTTCCAGGATAATGTTGGGGCAGAGAGGGGGTGTGTCCTGTAGTCCTCGTGTGAGAGTCACTTCCTCTTTGCTCCGCAGGCCTACAAACACCTGGAGCTTCAGCCCAGCCCGTCATCAGGTAAGTCTCAGGGTGGGGAGATGATGTCATCAGAGGAGGGGGTTAAACTGTTTTTGTGCTTGTTTAACGGTTGGGTGGGGGGAGGGTGGGGGGCACACCAATCTGCTGACGTGTTGCTGATGAAGGCTCATACGGAGTCATCGTCACTCGAACAGGCCGGCCACACCAGCGTCTGCTTTCCTCTCATCAGTCTCTGGGTGAATCCTTCCCTGACAGCCCACGGCTTTTCTTCCTTTCCTTCAGCTCTCACCTCTTCATCTGCTTCTGTGTCCTCCTCTTCCTCCTTGTCACACAACTCAAGCAGACTTCTCCTCCCTCCTGTCCTCACTCAGTCCTCACACTTCCCTCCGTCCTCTCTGTGCTTCGAGATGCTGAAAGAACCTCACGCGCATTGATGTTGCATTGCTGTTGGTTGTTTGCAGGTTCTGTTCCTGCCTGCTGAGCCTCATGACCAGGTCAGCTCAGGAATCTCTGCTCCATTATTGTCTGTGGTGATAAGAGCAAGTTGGGGCACAAACATGTGTCTTCCTGTGAGGGTGATCACAGCAGCAGGAGGCCGTTCTGATTCTCCTCCCACTCTCTCTATCAGCTTCTGCATCACAACAACATCAGCCACGGTCAGTCTCCTTCCTCCTCTCCTCCTTTTCCTCACCTGCCTCTTGCATCCTTCCAGCTTTGTTCTGTTTTATTGCTGTTCTTTAGTTACTGTTGCTGCTGCTCACAAATATCCCTGTGCTGTAACAGTAAGGCTCCTCACCTCCGCATCATTCAATCTCCTGAACATTCAGCATTTCCTGCTGTCAATTATAATCTCACGTTTAAAAGAACATCAGATTATAATTATAAAAAATATTTTTCATAACTCTTATTTTTTTCAGATAGATGTCATGGCTGAACTACTGATCTGATCAGTGGAGGAAACGGAGAAGAATGTGTGTGTGTGTGTGTGTGTGTGTGTGTGTGTGTGTGTGTGTGTGTGTGTGTGTGTGTGTGTGTGTGTGTGTGTGTGTGTGTGTGTGTGTGTGTGGAGGAGGTATTCTAACCAGAAGCTTGGGAGCTCAGCTAGCTCGGTTGGACGGCTCCGCTCTGTTAGCATATCTGGTGTTACTGAGAGAGGATGTGCGCAGCCTGCTGAGAGCTTAACCCGAGGAGAGAGAAGCAGGTTTATGACTGAACGTTCACTTTAACTTCAGCTCACCAGTGTCTCAGTCTAAAGAGCATCAATCAATCCATCCACCCATCCATCCCTCCATCCATCCATGTATCCATCCATCCACCCATCCATCCCTCCATCCATCCAGGTATCAATCCATCCACCCATCCATCCATCCATCCATCCATCCATCCATCCATGTATCCATCCATGTATCCATTCATCCACCCATCCATCCATCCATGTATCCATCCATCCCTCCATCCATCCATGTATCCATCCATCCATCCATGTATCAATCCATCCACCCATCCATCCATCCATCCATCCATCCATCCAT
>NC_135186.1:38236353-38243853 GCF_041146795.1 Maylandia zebra | reverse complement strand
GAGTTTTAGCCGAGAACGCAGCTGAAATGCTAGCATGGCAAGTTAGCCTGATCGCTAGAGGCTTGTGAGCGTACTCGCGGCAGTCTTTTTTTTAACAGCATGCACTCTTTTTTTCCTTCCTCAGGAGAGGTGTACTGGCAGTCGCGTGACACACACAGATCAGACACATATTTCTGTGTTGCAGGTATGGAGATGTTCTCATGTTTTGTATGTAGCCCTGGCTGTATAAGTAGCTCATTATTTAAATTTGTTCATTAATATTGATAGTTAATTGCAAATGTTTAATGTGTTCAAGAATGTATACAAATGCCTGCAAAGTATGTGATGTGTGTCAGTTAAATGTACAACCTTTTTATTTGTATTTTGAGGTTTATGTCATTATTTTTGATATGGTATTGATATGTACTACAGCTCCAGTGAACCCTGAAGTAGTCTCAGGTAGAGGGGTGGGAGTAAGTGGGGAGCCGTGTGCACTCTGCAGGAAGCGAGAGAGACGAGAGCTGAACAGTGTCGAGTGAACGCAGAGTTCATAGAAGGGCGACCGACGTATTTTCGGGTTGACGGATAGTTAACTGGAGTCGAGAACTGTTGTACCCTACTGTGAGGTAAATGTGAATTTTGTCTGACACTTGAACCCAATGTTATTGTGTAAAACGGGCTAACTGCTAACCGCGATTAGCCACTAGCACAACTGCTAACATAGCCGCTATCGTAGCCTAGCATATTCGCTAAACTCTTTGGTCGTGTCCAAATTCATGGGCTGCATCCTCCTGAGGCCGCATTTGTAGACCGATTACGTCACAGCAACGCACCGAAGGCTGTCCCAATTCGTCGACTCCTTCAAATGCGGCCGACAAATGCGTCCTTCATTTCCCCGAATTTGAAGGATGGGTCGGGTGTGTCCTTCGTGGCCCACCATATCCCAGAATTCATAGCGCGGCCCAGCCAAACTCCAGTTTCCAACAATGGCGGCCGCTACTAAGTTTTAAAATTACTCTTACTAATGTTTCTGGGTCACAAAATAAACTTTTAACATATTTTCAGGCGAGAAAGTAGCTGTGTAAACATCAAATATCTGCTTGGTTTATCAAGATATCGCATATTTGCAAAAGTGCTTCGACGTTTTCGGAGACGTCTGCTACCCACCAGCTCGATAGCTAGCCGGGAGCTCGAGGGTTACTGATGCGGCCGAGAACGGCACAACTCCCGGCACATCATTTTCAGATCATCGCGGACTTTCGCTACTCGGGTTAAACGTAATATATAATTCACTTAGACAACCTACAGATGTTATTGTTGGGCTTTTTTCAGTGTTTTGTTTGTTCGTGAGTAAATCGGTTTGGCTGAGATTAAAGTTATTAGATTAGATTATAAAATAAAACTTTATTAATCCCCCGGGTTGGTTCCTCCTTGGTTTTTACACAGCTGACTAAACGTCAAACAAAAACCTGATTAAACATAAGTATGAGACAGTCGAGAATTTACACCAGTGTCCTGTTATATTTTAGATAGCAAGGAGCAGACGGCTGAGTTTATTAAACTCCACCGAGACAGCGGCGACGCTATTCTGAAGGCTAGACCGTCCAATTTCACGGCGGTTTACTTCTGGCCTACCCGACCTTCTGAGGACCCGGCCCACGTAGACCGCGAAGGCCGGGTCCTAGGGAAGATGCAGCCCATGAATTTGGACACGACCTTTGTCACTACCCGATCCGTACCGGAAACCCGATCGGTACCCCGCATGCACAAATCTTACGTCACTTCCTCTCTTTGCCAACATTGCGACATTCAATATATTTGAATGATACGGTTAGCGCCCAGTTAGCTCCTAGCATTTCTCAACAGCCCTGCCTCCTTTTCGACTGCCCGGGACATTTAAACAATGGATAATCCGTATACAAAGAAATTCATGCTTTTCTCCTCAACAGAGAGCGTCCCCCGATTGAGCAACAGCGCCGTAAAATAAGAAGAATGGCACCTAATTACAGAGTTAATAATACACATTTTGTAATATCTCACGTGTAGATTCATCAGCCAGATGAAGTGTTTACTGACAATTGACAGTGATAGCGCACATCATCATCACTATTCCAACAATCCTCTCCTCACAGACAAGCATAAACACACTCGACTATCGCTAAATCAGATTTAACACACGTTTGTAATGACGATAATTCAGTTTATAATAGGGTTTATTCGCTCGGTCAGCAGGTGGCGGTATCCTCGTACACTGGGGAGTACACTGCCATTAAACGAACAGAAGAAGAAGAAAACATCTGCACATGCGCGGTACGGATCGGGTAGACCCGATTTGTACGGTCAGACTTTGCACATGCGCAGTAAGGATCGAGAGTCCTGATCTGTCACTATCTTTTTATTTTTCGTTTTTGTCTACATTATATTGAAATGTTTCATTATTGCAAACATTTTAAGAGATACTTATTATTCTTAACATCTTAACAGATACTCTGACCCATAACTATCGTAAAACGCTACGACCGGAAGTAGAAACCTTTCACGCATGCGGGGTACGGATCAGGTTTCCGGTACGGATCGGGTAGAGACACTCTTGTTCTGCTCTGTTTTTATTTATTAAGCTAATGCTAAGATTGAATGTTATCGCATGTGAACTGGCATTTAGCGGGGTTGTGTGATTCAGTAGGAGGAGACGGACGTCTTGCTGGCATGTCAGAGAGGTCCCGTCTGCTGGTGTGCTGAAGTTATGTGTTCACGTGGGAGCACGTGGAAAGGACGACTGTGAGTGCTGCTGCCGCGGCCTGCTGGTAGCCGTGACCCAGTTTCCCCGCTATCCCCGTGAACTGCCTGGAGGTGTGAGTACTGTTGTTTGCACGTGCTTTTTATTTTTACTGCTTGGCAACAAGTGAAGCGACCGTGGGGCGATCGTGGCTCAAGAGTTAGGAGTTCGCCTTGTAATCGGAAGGTTGCCGCTTCGAGCCCCGGCTCGGACAGTCTCGGTCGTTGTGTCCTTGGGCAAGACACTTCACCTACCGCCTACTGGTGGTGGTCAGAGGGCCCGGTGGCGCCAGTGTCCGGCAGCCTCGCCTCTGTCAGTGCGCCCCAGGGTGGCTGTGGTTACAATGTAGCTTGCCATCACCAGTGTGTGAATGGGTGGATGACAGGATATGTAAAGCGCTTTGGGGTCCTTAGGGACTAGTAAAGCGCTATATAAATACAGGCCATTTACCAGGCCATATTGTTTTAGGTCCCAACGCACCCGAGCCACGACTCAGGCCTGCAACGAGGGGTTTGCTAGCAGAAAGACTGTAGCACTTGAGGTGTGTGTGTGTTGGTGAGAGTGCGTGTGGGCCCACAATATTATTTGATTATTTTGTTTCTGTTGAGGTAGACACCTTACCATTGTTTAACAAACTTTATTGATTTTACTTATTTTCTTTTGTGTTGTTAATTAAGCATTCACTAAAGTGGAGTTAACTTTATAATTAACCTGCTTGTGTGTGATTTATTTCCATATAGCGTAGTTTTATTGCATATATTATACCATAAGCATTAAAAAGGGAGTATCAATAGGAAAGTAACAACAGGAAGCCAGGGCCCCTCTCAATAGAACGTGGGACGGGTGTTACATGGAGATGCAGTCTTTCATTCATTGTTTTTATAAGTACAGTGTTGTATTGCCTGTTAGATGGCGGTTATTAATATAATTGTACTGAAGTATAATGTTTGAACTATAAGCACTAGAATATCGGGTCCTGGTGATTGAATTGTATTTATCTGACTGTTTATTTGTTTTTGAATTATTTTGTTTATTGTTCTTATAAGTTGTTTTTGATTTTTCAGTGACATATTATTTATTTTGTGCTTTTTGTTTTTGAGAGCTTAAGTTAATTTGTTGTATTTGATTCATTATATTATTGTAGTGTTAATGAAGCTGCAGGCACAGCTCCTTTCAGCATGGCCGGAGGAGAGGTGTACTGGCAGTCGCGTGACACACACAGATCAGACACATATTTCTGTGTTGCAGATGTGCAGTAAAGAGCCAAAGACCCAGTACTGTCTCCTGCCTCTTACTTTCACGCCAGAACACAACGCAAGAACAACAGGCGTAACACATGAACGGGTTACACATCCATCCATCCATGGATTCATTTTCTTTTGCTTATCCCAGTCCCATAGCATCAAATACTTTGAGGAGTTCCGTTCCATGCTGTGGTGTCGGGGCCTTGATATAGTGATGAATGGAAATACTGAGACAGGTAGCTCACACTAAACTAACACTAAATTGGAAAGATTTAGACGCCAGGTACACAGGCCCTCTGAAATGTGTTAGCAGGAAAACGCAGTAATAAATCCCTTTAATGGAAAATCTGTGAGGATTAAATGTAACCTTTCTTAACCTGACCTACTTCTGTAACCACCCACAGTGAAACAGTCTGACTGAGTGTGTCTCAACAACACAGCCACAGAAAACATGATAAGACGTGTGTTTTTTCACAGCGCCAACAGTGGCAGCTGTGGAGGGAGAGGCATTTTATTGATGGCTGCTCGCATGTGTGAAAATAAAGCCCTGAAAGACAATCTCTTTGTGGTGGAAATTTCCTCTAATAAAGAATCCATAGGCTGCTTATTTAGAAACCTGAGATGGAGTCACTGTAGATTTACTTCCCTCCCGCCAATGTAACTAATTAAACTAACATGTCAGAATTAATTTGAGCATTTTGTCCTTTCCTCGGCTCGCTTTTACATCTCTCATTATTTCTTGCTTCTCCTCATGTCTCATTCATCGTCGCTTCTCTCTCTTTCTCTCTGTCTCTTTCTGTCCAGATATAATAGGATGTCACGTTTTTCTCTTCTTCTGCTCGCTCATTATAAAAACATTGGCTGCCCCACTGACTCCAGCCTGTTTGTAAAGCCCTTGTTATTAAATCCCAAACCAGGGAAGGAAATGCATCAGCAGGGCCCACAGCGTCCTCTTCATTACTGCCAAACCTGCTGAGAGGACGGAGGGAGGTGAGGAGAGCCGGGATGAATAAACCAACAGGACAGGAACCAAGAAGAGCTGGCTGGCATTGAGAATATGCACACTGATGTTTGTGGACATCCACAGCATCACAGTGAAATGTTCAAGGACCCAAACTGTTCGGTTAAGTTAAACAACTTCCTGTTCTACATTGTTCTCCATGTTTAAAAGCTGAAAGACAGAAGAGTTCCTTGACGTGTGATCCATGAAACTAAAAAGAGCAGGTAGAAATAATTATTCTAGCCATTTACCTCCTTTACTGATGCTGCACCGCTGGAGGCTGAACACTGCCAAGGAGTCATCTTCTGTGGTGGCCATGTCGACTAATGATGGATAATTATTGTGCAGTTAACCCTGAAAACTCCAGTCAGAGATGGTGACACTGGAAACTTCTCATGGCTCTCCAGATGTCTCCTTCCAGCTGTCTGGCTTCTTCCCTCAGTACAACCGACCCTTCAGTGTCCTCCAGTATTAACGTCCTAATTATTTCAGTGCATATGCCTCTCTGAGCCCACTCCACAAAGAAAAGATCGTACTGAAAAAGACCCGATAAAATTAATTGATCTCTGAGGGAGTACAGATGGAGCAGAACAGGTACTGGGGTGGCTGTAGCTCAGGTGGCAGAGCAGGTCAGCCACTAATCAGAAGGTCGGTGGTTCGATCCCAGGCTGCATCCTGGCTGCATGCCAAATATCCTTGGGCAAGATACTAACCTTGTGTTTGCCTACTGGTGGTGGTCAGAGGGCCCGGTGGCGCCTGTGTCCGGCAGCCTCGCCTCTGTCAGTGCGCCCCAGGGCAGCTGTGGCTACAATGTAGCTGCCATCACCTGTGTGTGGATGTGTGTGTGAATGGGTGAATGACTGAATGTAGTGTAAAGCGCTTTGGGGCCCTATGGACTAGAAAAGCGCTATACAAATGCAGGCCATTTACTGCACAGATGTTGAGGCTAAACTCCAAATATGAAGCTATTTCTCAAGATACGCTCTCCGAGTTCAACAAACTGGACAGACTGCAGTTCATCCAGAAAGCTTTTTGAATGGAATAGTAGCTCAATTAATAATAAGCAATAAAATAAATAAAAGTCATGTTAATGAGCAGCTGCATTTTAAAAACTATTGACTGCAGAGAGTTCTGAAAGCTTGGTGGCATTTCCTCCTCCGCAAGCCCTCTCTGCATTTCACAGCACTCGCATCGATCCACTTCATCGTTCCAGTTTCTGGTCTCTTCTTGTTTATAGACAGCAGTTAAAATGTCAATAAAGAAGGAGCACGCAAACTCACAGTGAACAGAATTCAAATTTCTGATTAGATAAACTAAACGTGTAGAAGAAATTCCTTCTGCGGTCATCATGTTTCTACCTCTAAAACTCTGAGGAGCCTTGAAGCTTCAGCCACTCCTTAAAAATTCAGCTTATTGGATGAAAATGTTTTACTGGCTCAATTTTGTGCTCTACATTCGCTTATTAAAAAATCATTGCTTGGTGTCTCATCTCTGAGTGTAACTGTCTGCAGTGTTTCTACTCACTGGAGCTGCACGTCAGGACACACAACTGAAACACGTTATCTGCTTTAACTTACCTGAGATGTACCCTGAAATAAAACCTACTGCAGTGAAATTTATTCCATTCGTTCATGTTCCTCAAGACAAATGTTTCCTTTTCAGTCATTGACCTGAACACGATTTTTCATCAGACTACTCTCATATCTACTGATTCATGTTGAGCTGCTCAAAGTTTCTCCAGCTGATGAGATAAAAGTTACAGTTTCCTCGGTTGTCAGTTTGACTCATCGTCTTTGGGGAGTCTGGAAACATCAGCTGTCGTCCCAGTTTAATACATCAAAGTCAGGCTGACTTCAGAGGAGATATGAGACCATTACTGCAAATGAAGACCAACAAAAGGGCTGTTTTTTGTACTTCATGAGATCAAAGATCAGATGGATGGATGGATGGATGGATGGATGGAGGGAGGGATGATATGGATGGATGGAGGGATGGATGGATGGATGGATGGAGGGAGGGATGATATGGATGGATGGAGGGATGATATGGAGGGAGGGAGGGATGATATGGATGGATGGAGGGATGATATGGATGGAGGCATAATATGGATGGAGGGAGGGATGGATGGAGGGATGAATGGATGGATGGAGGCATAATATGGATGGATGGATGGAGGCATAATAGGGAGGGATGATATGGATGGATGGATGGAGGGAGGAATGATATGGATGGATGGAGGGAGGGAGGGAGGGATGATATGGATGGATGGATGGATGGATGGATGGATGGATGGATGGAGGAATGATATGGATGGATGGATGGAGGGAGGAATGATATGGATGGAGGGAGGGAGGGATGGTATGGATGGATGAATGGATGGATGGGGGCATAATATGGATGGAGGGATGATGGATGGATGGATGGATGGATGGGTGGAGGCATAATATGGATGGATGGAGGGATGGATGGATGGAGGCATAATATGGATGGAGGGAGGGATG
>NC_135186.1:38186353-38233853 GCF_041146795.1 Maylandia zebra | reverse complement strand
TGATACGGATGGATGGATGATGGAGGGAGGGAGGGAGGGAGGGAGGAATGATATGGATGGATGGATGGATGGATGGATGGATGGATGGATGGATGGATGGATGGAGGAATGATATGGATGGATGGATGGATGGATGGAGGAATGATATGGATGGATGGATGGATGGAGGGAGGGAGGGAGGGAGGGAGGGAGGGATGATATGGATGGATGGATGGATGGAGGAATGATATGGATGGATGGAGGGAGGGAGGGAGGGAGGGATGATATGGATGGATGGATGGATGGATGGAGGAATGATATGGATGGAGGGAGGGAGGGAGGGAGGGATGATATGGATGGATGGATGGATGGATGGATGGATGGATGGATGGATGGATGGATGGAGGAATGATATGGATGGATGGAGGAATGATATGGATGGATGGATGGATGGATGGATGGATGGAGGGAGGAATGATATGGATTGATGGATGGATGGATGGATGGATGGATGGATGGATGGATGGATGGAGGGAGGGAGGAATGATATGGATGGAGGGAGGGAGGGAGGGAGGGAGGGATGATATGGATGGATGGATGGATGGATGGATGGAGGAATGATATGGATGGATGGATGGATGGATGGATGGATGGATGGATGGATGGATGGAGGAATGATATGGATGGATGGATGGATGGATGGATGGATGGATGGATGGATGGAGGGATGGATGGAGGGAGGGAGGGAGGGATGGATGGATGGATGGATGGATGGATGGATGGATGGAGGGAGGGAGGGAGGAATGATATGGATGGAGGGAGGGATGGATGGATGGAGGAATGATATGGATGGATGGATGGATGGATGGATGGATGGATGGATGGATGGATGGATGGATGGATGGAGGGAGGAATGATATGGATGGATGGATGGATGGACAGGAACAGCTACACTGCATAAACCATGATAAAATCACTCACACAACAAGACCGTCATTAAGAGGATGTGGTGTGATGTTTATCAGCAGATCCAGGAGCTCACATTAGATGTTGAGGAGGAGTCTCCAGCCATGATTCATAAGAACAGTTATTCGTGCTGAAGCTCTTTAACAAACATTACCAGCGTCTCAAGCTTCCTTAAAGTTTATCTCTGGACAGCTGACAGAAAACAAGTCTCACAGGAAATAATTAGAGATGTTAGTGTTCTCTCTTATTAGAAATGTGACTTAGCTGCCACACAGATAAAACATGGATGTTCATATGGATGATGCTTTTATCCAGGCTAGCTAACGGGAGGCTGTGGTTTAGCTGGGGCGTGCAGCTGGGGCGTGCAGCTCGGATCTCAGCTGACCCTTCTCACCCTGGACACAGTCTGTTTGACCTGCTCCCCTCAGGCAGGAGGCTCCGGTCCATTCGCACCAGAACCTCTCGCCATAAGAACAGTTTCTTCCCCTCTGCTGTTGGACTCATGAACAATAACCATATGACTGTTCCCACCACTAACACATGACCCTACGCTGTGTTCACTGCATCATTCCATGTTTGGCACTGATCACCACCTGCACTCATGTATATATCATGTATATATCTATCTACTTAGCACTTTTAATTCTTATTCTCATTTTTATTTTCATGTCTATTTAAGCTTAATTTATAACAGTATTTATAACAGTATGTTTGCACTGAAGCACCGCAGCAATTTCCTAATGTTGTAAACCTGCTCAACATTTGGCAATAAAACCCTTTCTGATTCTGATTCTGATTCTGATCTTACAATAAAGCTTCTGTTTGTGCAGAAGCTTTGAGGTAAAAGCACAAAAGGTCAGATTAAAGAGAGGAGCATCAAATACTGACAATCCGTTTGAGAGACGCCGTCAAATCATGTGCATGTGCATGCATGGCTTTAAGACTTCATTTGGTCATCTGTTTTGTCCCGTGCACGGGTGCCACATGTGACCCAGTGAACCATGAAGTTTAAGACCAACCTCAGACTAAACTTAACTATCCAAACTTAACCAAGAACCTGTAAAATACTACCAAAGTGAGTCATTGATCCCGTGTGGGACTGTTGTACACACACAAAATATAAATGGACGAAGTGACTCTGCTGCTTAAACCTGCATTTTCCCTAACGTCCAGCAGGGGGCGACTCCTCTGATGTCTGATTGCACAGATTTCTATGAGAAATGGAGAATTCTGCTCAGCTGAACAGCTTCCTGATGGGTTTATAGGTCAGTCACTGGTTTACGGTCTTATGTATAAAACGGTATAATTTCTATTCGTAACCAGGGACATTAAACTGTCAGTGTGACGCAGCAGTGAACGTCTCTCAGACCACAGTCAGAGATTACAGCACACGTTAATGGAAAGGGGTTAAAGTTAAGTTTAATTATGTTTAATTACAAACATGCCAGTTGTGAGGAAATCCACTGTTTTACACCTGTGGTCGTGTATGTAGGACAAATATGACACGTATGTGCGCTTGTACTTCTGTAGGCTGAAAAGCATAAGTGGCATCAGGCCGTGCACAGTGATCACAGCTCTGATTGATCCAGAGAAACGTTGATGTGTAGAGCGTTTCTTTAGACTCTCAGCACAGCTGTGGCAGCACTGAAATCCCTGTCAGTCCTCTGATTAATGGATCCATTCAAAAACAAGCCCATGCAAAACTGTGTAAGCTCTAAAACCTGCCAAAGAGCATTTTTACACACCTGTCTTTTGATAAGTGATTCTAGCGAGTGAAGCGTTGTTCCTCCTGTTTGTGACCAGGCAGTGAAACAATCACCAGCATGTGGAAAGAATCAGAGAGAAAGACCATCCTGGCTGCTCGGCTGGTAGGAAAGGTTTGATTTGCTGAAAATCCCTCGGAAGCCCAGACGTCCTGCAGAGCAAGCTCATCCAGCTCGTGAGAGGGTAAGAACGGCGACTGATCGACCGCTAAATCGACAGCTTCACCTTCCAGCTCACAAAGCTGTCTGGTTTACTGCTGATGCTACACCACCTTTCGCCCTCACGCTCCACCTTCCCCTTCATGGCCTGCAGCAGATCCTGATGTCCACTAAGTGCACAATGAAGAAGACTGCAGCAGGTCTGTGCTCAGTGTGAATGCAGAACTTCTTCACATGTGATGAGGATGTCAGGGACCTGGGTCTGATCTGAGTCCCACGATCAGAGGCGACTGCAGTCACGGACGCTGCCTCTACAAAGAACTTTCTTGATGTCTGAACTTGTTTAACGTGACCTCAGTCAGCTCACTTCAGCCTGATGACTTCCTGCTTCCCTGAGCAGTTTCCTGTTGGTCAGAGTGTGATTGGTTAAAGTTGGGTTAAACTTGCTGACTGAACTTATTGTTCCCTCATGCTCTCATTTCCATCTTTAACAGTCTTTCTTCCATTTTTCATACTTGGCATCCAAATGTGACAAAAATGAAATTATACATTTCTTCATGAATTAGTGTCACTGAGCTCAGCGACGATATGACGGCATGTCATAAACATCAACATTAGCGCTGACTCGCCGCGACTTTCATGGCTCTTTGCACACAAGATGGAATTTTTGTGATTTTCATGAATATTTTTGTCTCATTGTCAGTTCTGTCGGTTTCGCTGTGATCTGATAATCTGTGTGTTCTTTAGACTCACAACCTTCCACACCATCATTCATGCAAAACCTCCTCCTCCTCATCAGAGGAGAGGGTGGCTTCCCCTCGTCTCTGAGTCTAACCGGTTTCATCGTCAGACTCTCAGTAAATGATGTTTATCAGTCCTGGCAGCAGAGCGAGGAACTGATGCTGCTGGTCGAGCTAAGAGAGAAACCTCCATCTCTGCACAATTAGCTCATGTTTCATTCTGTTTTTTATTTATAATGACTTCATGAAGCCATGCAGAGTTTTACCCTCACAGTGTGAATGTTTTCACAGGCTCTCACAGAACAGGGTGGGTAGAAATTTCTAGTTTCAAGTAAATTTCTCATTGCTTCATCAGCACAGGAGGCAGAAACATCCAGAACCAGAGTTTCTGTCATTTCTCTACGTCTCAGACATCAAACTGCGATATATCCCATCAGACTGATGCTCAGAGCTGCTCACAGACAAATAGTTGTATAGTACACCAACTCGGGCTCTAAATGTGATCTGGCTTCACTCTCTGTGGAGCTTCAGTGTTTCCTGGATGATGTTCACAGGACGAAGGTACTGCACTGTGGGGACGGGAAGGGGTCCTCAGGTTAGACTGGTGGTTTTATGAGCAGACCGTCAGACCCCTCCCACTGCACCTGTCTCATACCTTCATCCATCGTCCTGCTCTGTGTGAACAAAGTTAGCAACAGGTCGCGAGCTTGGCCGACGCTAACTGCCAATCAGCTCAGTGCTGAGGTTGGTGTTGCTACGGTAACCACGTCTGGACCCCCCAAATATCAAGCGCTGAAGCACTAAAGCTTCGAGCCTCTGATGAAAGAGAAAAGATCCGACCGCAAGGACGACACGAACATGGTTTGAACTCTGACTGCAACAAGAGCAACGGAGGCCAGAGCACGAGGAGAGAGAAACGCTGCTACCTGAACACAGAAAACGACCATCAGCAGCGATCGAGAGGACCCAGGGGGAAGCAAGTGAACGTCCTGTGCTCAGTCTCTGGGACGGGAAACATCCCAGAGAGGCGTGGGAGGGATTTTGAGCTCTTTTTTTTTTTTTTTTTTGGCCTGTCCCGTTTGGCTCTTTTGCATCAGAATTGTTGTCTAAAGGCAAAGAAAGATGCCCAACGGATTTACTTTACCAAACTGACCATCCCAGCCTTGCCGTAATGGTCCATTTGATTCACCTTTTATTGTTTATTTTATTTTCACTTACTGAATACGGGACAGACTTGACTGGGGGAAAGAAGGGGAGAAAGAAAGAGGGAAAGAGAAACAGCTGAGAAGAGGGACGGGGGAGAAGGGCAAAAGACAAAAACCAACAGAACGGGCAGAGAAAAAAAATGCATATATCAATCACCTGGATCACCTGCTGAGAAAGAAAAAAGAAAGCAAGCAGAAGAGAACAAGAGTAATAGAATAAACAACATCACAATGATATATGGGAATATGACAGTAAATACTAAATGTTAAACATTATTGTGCAGCACATAAGATCAACAGAACACAGTGTGCTTTGAGGTAGGAGCCAAAAAGGGTGTAGTTTGTGGGTGTGATCACCCGTGTGTACACCTGTGAGCATGGACGGGCTTGTTTTTTTAAAAGGTTCCTTCATGTAATAATCTGCTAGAGGGTGTGGGGGGGCCACAGCCCCGTCCTCCAGGGCATGAAGCAGGTGTGGAGGAGATCAAAACTCCAGACATCCAGAGGCCCCCAGAACACAAGAGACCAAGGAAGACCAACAGAGGGGCAGCCACGCCACTGTCCCGGAAAGAGCTGAGGAGAGTCCCAGATGAGGGCTCACTCAGCAGCCGCGGAGCAGAAGCCAGGGGGAGTTGCAGTGACGCGCCCGTGAGCTCCGCCGGCAGCCAGCTGCGCCTGAGTGACCGAGCCCCAGGCCGAGAGGCTGGGATTTTGAGCTCTGAAGCAGACGAGCAGAGACTCCTCAGCTCTCCTCTGACGGTTACATAAAGCACCACTGCCACTGTGAGCAGCTTGGGGGTGTCTCATTTATGGAAGCTCCAGTGTGGCTTTTTGACCCCGACCTTGACCCTGACCCTGAGCCTGATGCCACATCATTTGGATTCTCTACAGAGGGGCTGTCAATAGTCTTTTCTTAAGTTCAGATGTTAAAGCGTCTCTGAGCTCTTAGCATTTGGAGTCCGGGGTAAAATCGGCGAGCTCTGCTGAGACTGTGATTTTTAAAAGAGGCACATTTGCTGACTTGTTGACTTCTTCCTGCTGCTTCCTCAGCGTCTTTGGGATTATTTGAATCTTTTCGAGCATTTCAGAGGTAAATAATTGAGCAGAGGTAAATTCTTCATACAGGCTGTGCTTTTAAACACTTGTGAAGGTTTTTCACGCCAGCACGTCAGTCCTCACAGCAGGCACGAACGTGCATTCAGACTCTCACAAGCACGTAATGAAAAGAAGGATCTAATCTGCGACATGCAGCACGCGTTTGGAGAGAACACGAGAACAGTTTACCACGAGTACTGAACAACCTGTACGTCGCTGCTCCTGATCCTGATTGGTTAACCCGTGGACCACTCTGGTTTCAGCGTGTCACAGTGAGGACGCCGGCAGGTTTAAACTCTTTCTTAGAGATGCTCCCGGGGGTAGTAGAGAGCGCCTCAGATGTTTTTGCTTCATAGAATAGAATAGAATTCAACTTTATTGTCATTGCACATGCACAGGTACAGGGCAACGAAATGCAGTTTGCATCCATCCAGAAGTGCTTTAGTGATATAGATATATTACAATAAATATTAGCAATAATATAGATATGTAAATATATTACAGAAATGGGTCTATTATGGTATGTTATAATGTACACGGTATGAAGTATGTTGTGAATATTCTATAACTATAGGTATGTACAGGCTGTAGTGAGTACAAGCTATGTACAGGATATGAACAGGATATAAATATGAAAAACTATACAGAATATGAAATAAATAACTTTACATGGTTATTGTATAACCTTTTATACCCCGTCTAAGTGCTGAAATCTGCTGCTGACCACATTTCAAAGCTTCCTCCACACAGCGGCACTGATGCGGGCAGCAGCTACTTCGCCCACAGAGTCGCCTCGAAAGCCTCGGTTCAAAGCCATTAGTGCTGCTGCCGCCCCCCCTCTCATTTACCTCCAACCCTCCTGTTTCACTCACAGATGAAGGTGAGTCGGAGCGGCCAAACAAAATAACTTACCGTCTCATTTGTCCTCCTTGCTCCTCACACCCAGCGTCTTTTTATTCATCATGTCGAGAACAGCCCCTTTCCTCATCACTCTCTTTTCCAATCTGTGCCTCAGGGCAGGAAATAAATAAGAGCTGCATGCAGCCTCGGCTGAATGACCTGTTTCATGTTTTATTGGTCTGTTCAGACACAGGCTGTGCTGGAAGTGTTGGGGAAAAAAATCACCTTTCTATTCTTTTTTCAGTCACTATTAAAACGGTTTGTACCTCAAGAATATCTTCCTTCCACTGAGTCCATTTCTGTTGAAGCTTCAGTGAACAGTAGAGGATCAGAAGGTCCTGGACCAGGTCTCTGCTGGGTTTGATCCTCTTTCCTCAGGATGTGACTGTCACATACTGTTGCTCTGCTGCGGACAGTTTTTAGGCTTCACACGTCTTCTTGTGTCCAGCTTCCTGTGATCTTTAAGCCTCGCTGCACACAGATACAGCTCAGAGGTCTTTGTAGGTGCAAAATCACTATTTTGTGTCTGAGATTGTCTGATTGTTGAATCGGTGCTGCATAAATAAAACTGCTGCAGCATATTAAAAAGATCTCTGTCTCTTCTGTGGTGATGAAAACGTTATTATTATGGGATGGTATTTATAAAGCATTTCAACCAGTCCTGCTGATCACTTAAAGAGCTTCAGGCTCCATGCTTCATATTCCTAACCTATAAACTAAAAGGACCCGAGCTCTGTGAAATGTCACCTGCAATGAAAAAGCTGCTCACTCGATAGAAAATGGCCTTGCTGTTGGTAGAAGTGGGGACGATGTCACGTGTTGATCATTAATGCCGACAGGGGAACGCTGCAGAGAGGTGCAGGTAGAAGCCCATTAACTGCTCTGTGTGGATCCACCGTGCACCAGAACAGGCACCACCTTTAAATGTAAAGAGAGCGAACAAACAGTACGATGATGATGTTGGGAGGAAGTTCGAGACGCAGACGAGTTTTCAGAAACAAGTTGGTTACGGGTCACACAGTCGCCAGCAGAACCTCCTCGGCTGTGTCCCAACAAAGACTGGCAGGTTTCCCTGCAGCTATTATTCAATCGTATTTACTCGTCATCAGCGCTGTAACTTGGCACTATTTTATCAACTGATTCACACTATAACCAGGGTTTGCCTCTTATCTGTATTTAATTGGAGAATATGTATTTCAGGAGCAGGACCAAACACGCTCCTTCCGTCTGTCATAGATTCCCCCAGTTCTTCAACTTCTCCACTTCTATCGTAAATATGTAAAAATTGTGTATGTTTCTGTTCTGTGTCTTGTGGGGAGATTGTGGCTCAAGAGTTGGGAGTTTGTCTTGTAATTGGAAGGTTGCCGGTTCGAGCCCCAGCTTGGACAGTGTCGGTCGTTGCGTCCTTGGGCAAGACACTTCACCCGTTGCCTACTGGTGGTGGTCAGAGGGCCCAGTGGTGCCAGTGTCCGGCAGCCTCGCCTCTGTCAGTGCGCCCCAGGTGGCTGTGGCTACAATGTAGCTGCCATCACCAGTGTGTGCATGTGTGGGTGGATGACTGGTTGTGTAAAGCACTTTGGGGTCCTTAGGGACTAGAAAAGCACTATACAAATACAGGCCATTTACCATTGTGTACTGTTTGCTTGTATATGTGTCTTTCAGGCTGCTGTTACACCCAAATTTCCCCTTTCTTTATTATCAGGTGTGTTTCCAGAGTCACTAAAAACTGCTGTAATAAAACCTATACTGAAAAAGGACAATCTTGACAAGACACAAATGAACAACTACAGGCCGATCTCAAATCTCCCGTTTTTAAGTAAGATCATTGAAAAAGCAGTTTCCCAACAGCTCAATTACTTCTTAAAACAGAATAATTGCTACGATGCCTTCCAGTCAGGTTTTAGACAGAACCACAGCACTGAAACCGCTCTGACCAAAGTGTTTAATGACATATGTCTGAATACAGACAGTGGAAAAATGTCAGTCTTAGTTTTACTGGATCTCAGTGCAGCATTCGATACAGTTGACCACAACATATTACTCAAACGACTGGAGAACTGGACAGGTCTTTCAGGAACTGTACTAAACTGGTTCAAAACATACGTAGAAAACAGGAAATACTTTGTATCAATAGGTAACTTCACATCTGAGCAGACAAGTATCACATGTGGAGTTCCCCAAGGTTCCATCTTGGGACCCCCTCTGTTTAACATCTACATGCTCCCACTGGCACAGATTATAAAGAACAACAAAATAAACTATCACAGCTATGCAGATGACACACAAATATATATCACAATGTCACCAGGAGACCGAGGCCCTGTACAGGCTCTTGGTAAATGCATTGAGGAAATCAATGACTGGTTGTGCCACAATTTTCTCCAGCTAAACAAAAACAAAACTGAGGTAGTAGTCTTTGGCGCCAAAGAAAAACGATTACAGGTCACCAGAGAACTTCAATCTACACACCTAAAAACCACAAACCAGGCGAGAAATTTGGGTGTAGTGATGGATGCAGACCTAAACTTAGAAAAACACATTAAGAAAATAACAAAATCAGCTTACTATCACCTCAAGAATATATCAAGGATAAAAGATCTGATGTCTCAACAGGACCTGGAAAAACTAGTCCATGCATTCATCTTTAGTAGGCTTGATTACTGTAACAGCATCTTTACAGGTCTACCTAAAAAATCAGTCAGACAACTACAGCTCATTCAGAACTCTGCTGCTCGAGTCCTCACTAAGACCAAAAAAGTGGACCACATCAGTCCAGCTCTGAGGTCTTTACACTGGCTGCCTGTCCGTCAGAGGATAGACTTTAAAGTTCTGATGCTGGCCTATAAAGCTCTGAATGGTTTAGGACCAAAATACATCAGTGACCTCCTGACCCAGTATGAACCTTCCAGATCCCTCAGGTCATCTGGATCCGGTCTTTTATCAGTTCCCAGAGTCAGAACCAGACACGGAGAAGCTGCATTCAGCTTTTATGCTCCTTATATCTGGAACAAACTCCCAGAAAGCCTCAGATCAGCTGAAACACTCAGTTTATTTAAATCCAGGTTGAAGACTCACCTGTTCTCAGCTGCATTTGAATAAAGCACCAAATCCACACTTTTAAGCTTAAATTTCAAAACTTACATTTAACTACTGATTTTATCTGTTTTGATTTTATATACTGTTTTGTTTGTTGTTAGTTAGTTAGTTTGTTTGCTTGTTTTAATCAATTTTAAATCATGCTTTTTATTTGTTTTTGTTTCTAATGTCTCTGTAAAGCACTTTGAATCACCTTGTTGTTGAATTGTGCTATACAAATAAACTTGCCTTGCCTTGCCTTGCCTTGTGGGACAATTAAAGGATTATTCTGTCTTCTATCTAATAACGAGCGCTCATAGTAATGGTGGATGGTTTGGTCAGAGGTACGTGAGGGTGAGAAGTTGCAGGAAGTGTGTATATGTCAGCTGCTGCCACTGTTTGTATTCATTCCTGCATTATGTGTTGTGTTGTGTGGCTGCGCACATCCATGCTGATTACAATGATCCTGATTTGCAGCCTGAAGCGTTCTGGTGTCACGCTGTGTGAGAGATGCTGATGAGAGTGATTCCTGACGGAGTTCAGCTGGGCCGTATTATCCCGCTCTGTCACCAGGCTGTGTTCCTGCCGCTCCGTCTTTCTGTCGCTACGTCTTAATCTCTTCTGTTTGCTTTCTGGACTCTAACAAGTGTCATTTGTCACACGGCCTCCTTAGTTAAATTCAATCTGCCAGCACCTCTTCCTCACAAACACACCAAACAGGTGATCTGTCTTCCCTCAGTGTTTGTGGCTCTGAAAGTGACGACACATGAGAGGACGATGAAGAAGGAAAGAGATAAGGCTGGATGGGAGACAAAAGTGCCGAGGACAGAAATGTTCAGCAACATTTTTTTGTCTTTAAATAACACACAAACAGACGGGTCAATGGGAAAGTCATGTGTGTAAATAATTTAACAGCACTGCATTCTTAAAACAAAGGTTAACCCACACACACACACACACACACACACACACACACACACACACACATGTTGCCTGTGTGTGTCTCAGGTTTTTGTCACTTTCAGCAGGTTTCTCTCTCTGTGCTGCTCTGCAAATCAGGCACATCTGCATCAACCTGCTTTCTAATGCAATAACCTTTGTATATCTACACAGTGTATAGGCAGATTTGTACATGCAGGTTTGTGTATGCAGGTTTGTATATGCAGGTTTGTATATGCAGGTTTGTACATGCAGGTTTGTATATGCAGGTTTGTATATGCATGCATCCATGGTAGAGAGAGTAGCAGGTTTGTACGTGCAGGTTTGTACATGCCGGTTTGTACATGCAGGTTTGTATATGCAGGTTTGTATATGTATGCATGCCTGTTAGACAGAGTAGCAGGTTTGTACATGCAAGTTTGTACATGCAAGTTTGTGCATGCAGGTTTGTATATGCAGGTTTGTACATGCAGGTTTGTATATGCAGGTTCGTATATGCAGGTCTGTACATGCAGGTTTGTGCATGCAGGTTTGTACATGCAGGTCTGTACATGCAGGTTTGTACATGCAGGTTCGTATATGCAGGTTTATATATGCATGCATCCCTGTTAGACAGAGTAGCAGATTTGTACATGCAGGTTCGTACATGCAGGTTTATATATGCAGGTTTGTACATGCAGGTTTGTATATGCATGCATCCATGTTAGACAGAGTAGCAGGTTTGTACATGCAGGTTTATACATGCAGGTTTGTATATACAGGTTTGTATATGTATGCATCCCTGTTAGACAGAGTAGCAGGTTTTTACATGCAGGTTCGTATATGCAGGTTTGTACATGCAGGTTCGTATATGCAGGTTTGTACATGCAGGTTTGTACATGCAGGTCTGTACATGCAGGTTTTTACATGCAGGTTCGTATATGCAGGTTTGTACATGCAGGTTCGTATATGCAGGTTTGTACATGCAGGTTTGTACATGTAGGTTTGTACATGCAGGTCTGTACATGCAGGTTTGTACATGCAGGTTCGTATATGCAGGTTTGTACATGCAGGTCTGTACATGCAGGTTTGTACATGCAGGTTTGTACATGCAGGTTCGTATATGCAGGTTTGTACATGTAGGTTCGTACATGCAGGTTTATATATGCATGCATCCCTGTTAGACAGAGTAGAAGGTTTGAAAGCACAGAGACAGAAAGATCCTAACTACAGTTTCAAATATAGCAAAGAGATGACTGATCACCTCCTGAAGAGGTCGACAGCCTTGCAGCAGTCGATGGTTATTTTATTAGTGTCCTTTTTATTTTTACCTTTCACCTTTCACCAAGCTTTGCTCTCAGACCTCTCAGGCCAATGTGTTTTTTTCTTTATTAACAGGTGATGAAAACAACCATGAAAAACATTCTGTGGGGTCGCAGCCTTAGTCTGTGCTGCTGGCAGGATGTGGATCCAAATGCAGGATTAGGAGACAAAAGCTGTCTTTATTTCTTTGCCTGACAATAAAGTTGAGAAAGCACACGCAGAACTGGGCCGGAAAAACCAAACCATGAAAGAACCTCACACTTGCGCAGGTGAGCAAAACCTGCCAAAGTAAAACAAGAGGTTAGTACTAAAAGAAGAGCTAACACAGAGACATAAGAGGAAACAGGACGGGTAACCTGAAGCTCCTGCAGTCACCATAAAGATAATTCCAGCACTGTCAACGTCCAAAGCCAGGACCTCCATCGCTGCTCATGGCTACTTCGTGGTACCTGCATATAAGCGCAATAGCACCAACATGCATAAACGGCTAAAAATCTGCTGCTCTGGCCAACATGTGCGACTTTACAGGCTGATGAATGCAGCCGTTCAGCGCTGCGAAAACAAAGCTGTCACACAGCAGGAGCGCCTGCTTACACACTGCTGCCGCTTCATGAGCAGCAATCTCTCTCCAGCTCCGTGGAGGAGGCGTCTTTGTTGCCTTCAGTCTCATCTTTGGGGTTTTGTTTGATAAGCTGTCAAACTCCTTTATCGGGCTGGAGCAGCAGCGGGCGTCTCTATTCACGAGTTTTTCACGAGTAATGACAGGAAGAGACGGATATGCTGGCTTGAGCGTCACTACATCCTCTGCAAATCTGTGCCGACCACACTGACCTGAGCAGCTCTGTTTTTTCATGTCTCACTGTTTAAAGCTGGGATTTGCATCCGTGTGACGGAGGAGGGTGTGACCTTCTCCACCCATCGGTCACATTGATATCTCCACACCTCATACGTTTGATCGTGTTCGAAATGGTATATATTATATATATATAATGGTATACAATAGTAATGTTGGTCAGAACACCGCTGGCTGTCACAGGCTTCCTGTCTGTGTGCAGTCTGAAAGCATCCACAGCAGATTTTCTTTTTCCAACTGTGACTGTGCTGAAAACATTTCTGACTCAGCCATGTCCTTGAATCTCTTCCACATGTAAACTGATTTATTCGTCACACACCACCTTTGAGCCAACAGCTGGCAGAGCACATCTGCTCAGTGATGGTTCGGTCACACTGGAGTAAAAGTGGGACACTAGCCTCGCTGCACCTAGCAAACCTCAGTAGTGATTTTCTTGCATTTAGCAAGTAGTTGACTAGTCACCCAGAGGTTTAGCATGCAATGCCCTCAACATCTGGGCAAACACACCGGGCTCAGGCTAGCCGGTGGGACGCAGCCTGTCTCCGAACCATCACGGCCCGGCTGTGACATTCTGCAGGTAAACTGCAGTCTGTTCTGTTTCCAGAGGTCTGATGGACTATTCATTTTATTACAGATTATTGGCATATTAAAACAGATTATCACAGACTGCATGTCATTGTTTCCTTTGTAGACTTTTGTTTCATTTTGTAGCTACATTTATTACCACCTGAGTCACCCGTAACACAGGTAACCCTCAGATGTAGCAAACGCACCCTTGTGGGCCAATCAGATGTTGTTTTTTATTTCCACTGTTTTCAGTTTCAGAGGTGAGAGAAGCTTGACTGACATCTTGGTGACACTTGGTGAGATGCCACACACTGAATCTGAAGACTTTATTAATCGCTGAGGAAATTCTGTAAATACAAAGTAAAAGACAAAAGAGCAACTGAAACATGATCGCCTTTGTGATGTCACGCTGATGTCCTGCTGCGTGATGGCGACGATCACGTGACCCGAGTTTAATCTGCACCTGTGGAGCCGGCTGTAACAGACTGGTAAATGCGATAAATCAGGAAGCTCTCAGTGAAGAGAGACTTCCTGTCATGCGCTGGTTAAAGCCTCAGCTCTAAAACCTCGGAGCCGGTGGAGTCATTAGGCTGAATGTGTGTTTAATTTGTTCCTCTGAGTAGGTTTGGCCTGAGAGCTGAAGCTGGATGCGTCCTGGTAATGGCTCTAATTGGCTCTTTGAGGCCGCTGCCACACTCAGACGGCGAATGCCGGAAAACACGAGCAGAGCATCACAAACACAGCACTCTGACTCCAACGGGCACTTTTCAGCCATCGTTATCTCGCAAAGCAGCAGATCAACACGTCTGCGCCTCGCTGCAGTCTTAGGTTTCTTTTTTAAGCTCTCGCCGCTTGCTCATTTTAGAAGGAGACGCTGACATTTAGCAGCAAAGTGCTTTTGGCTGCAATTGTGTCAGGATCTCGTTTGAGATAACTTTATCTTTTCCTGCGCTGATGTTGACGGTCGCAGACGCGATGAAGCCAAACGCCGACGTGGAGGATCTGCGAGGTGGCCGAGGTGGAGCTCCGGGTCGTCTGGTGCGACCAAACACAGAGCTCATCAGACAATGGAGAGAGGAGTTACGAGAAAACCAGGATGTACGAGGTTTAGCCGGGTTTCCACAAATCCAGCTGACTGAAACAGGGATAAAAGCGCTCTCCTGTCCTTCAGCTTTTCTCTCAGTGAGGCTGATTTTGACCATAAACCAGCATCATTGTGCTGATGTGCGCTGATTGGTTGCTGACGTCCTGTCCTTGATGGCACCTGTTTCCAAATGATAGCTCCAGCTGGTGTTAGGAGCGTGCTCAAAGAAAGGTGCTGCCTGCTTCATGCCCCAAATCAAAATGGGGGGTGCCATAAAGCGGCTCCAGGTGCCGTGAGATTCCTAAGACGCAAATTTATTTTAGCGTAACAGAAAGCCGACATCTCAAACTCAAACTGATTTATTCGTCACACACCACCTTTGAGCCAACAGCTGGCAGAGCACATCTGCTCAGTGATGGTTCGGTCACACTGGAGTAAAAGTGGGACACTAGCCTCACTGAACCTAGCAAACCTCAGTAGTGATTTTCTTGCATTTAGCAAGTAGTTGACTAGTCACCCAGAGGTTTAGCATGCAATGCCCTCAACATCTGGGCAAACACACCGGGCTCAGGCTAGCCGGTGGGACGCAGCCTTCCAACCCTTCTATCAAAGTTATGATAAAGAAGAAGGCACTGACTCACTTCTCCCCAGGGTCCACGGTTCATTCTGGTCTAGAGCGCCCTCTACGGGACAGGAGGTGGCCAGAGGCGGCGAGGTCTCTGTTATAAAATGTTTAAAATGCGTGACAGAGTTCAGGATCAAGGTGTGAGGTAGCGGAGCAGCAGACCTCACGCTCCCGCTGAGGGTTAGCGTTGGAGCAGGACTCGGACTTAGAAGATGCTGCAATAAAACAACATCGATCCACAGCGTTTCCAGACATGGTGGCACTCTGAAACCTCCTGTGTCCCATCATCTCACTATCACTGCAAGCAGAGCCACGCCCGTTCCCATAACCACTTAAAGCTGCCGTTTGATTCGTGGATATCTCACTGACACCACCGCTTGCTCCCAGCTCGTGGCTTTTAGGGTGAGCCATACTTAAACCTAAATCTCATCAGGTACTTTTCAGTACCTAAACCTTTATACGTAGGTAGCATTTGACAAACAGGTGTGAGAATGACAGGCTAGCATTAGCTAGCAGGTTTGATCCTGGTTGCTGTCCTAAGCTAATGGACGCGGCGGCCATGTTTGGATGGGTCTGACCTCAGATCAGTCTTAAAGGAGCTTTGGTCCAGAAGAGACGGGGGCTGTTTCTCCATCGTGGTCACGCGTGGCTTCTCCTCCATGTGATGGAGCCTGTGGACGTCACGCCCAGCCGCTCGCAGCTTCTGGAAGCGTTTCTGAGCCCATGCACTAATTTCTCACAGAGCGGCGTTGGAAGGTTATCGTCCTCGTCCCTGCGCTGATGATGTCACGGTGTGTAGATGACGCCATGTTCACAGTGAGGATTCAGTTTCTGCAGGTTGGTGAAGCTCTGCCTGATCATGTGACCCAGCGCTGACAGGTCACCTGATAAATCTTCCTCCAGCTGTTTCTCTTCTCAGTTTTCAGCGTTTTGTCAACCCGTCCCAACTTTTACACACATGTTGCCGCCATCAAAGTCAAACTTTATTGAAATGGTTCATTTTCTCCTTTAAATGTTGTCTCCGGTGTGGGATTTTAAATCTTTGAATTTAGTTTTTACTTTTCCCTCGGCATGTTTCACAATCGACTCTAGATGATTTCTCACACATTGCTATCATGTGACTGACTCTACAGTTTCTGTTTGTATGTTTACTGTTTGCTCTTGTAGCGCCTTCATAGCCACACACACACACACACACACACACATCCATTGTCTTTGTGAAACACTCGTGGGTCAGCGCTCAGGTGCTTTTATAACAACCTGAAGCCCTTCAGTCGTGGCGTACATGCTCGCTGTGGAGCGCGAATAGAAAAGAATGAAGGATACGGGGTTCATGTGAGTGGGAAGATGAGTTATGACAGAGAGCGAGTGAAGGAGGATACGTGTAGGACGGGAGCACAACGAAGGATTAGAGAGAGCAAAGGTAAACAGAGGTGTGCAGGTACAGGGTGGAGGAGAGGGACCCGGGTGGAGGAGGATTCAGAGGATCTGCTGCAGGTCTTTAGCGACGTTTAAATGAAGTCGCATCAGACGATGAGGCTATAAATAATTCCAAGGTCCGCTTCTCTTTACGTCACCGTACTGAGCCATCGGCCTGTTTTCCTCTTCAAAAGGGACTATTTTCAGAGGCGGGTGAACTCACATTAGTCGCTCAGTTTGAAGCTGCGTTTAGGTGACGTTTATCCTGCCTGTAGGAGCCAAAGGAGTTGTTCCTTTTTGGATTAAGAGGGTTGATTTAAATGCACACACGGGTGTGGGGCGTGACTCATGGGTGTGATAGGTGATAAATGTGGATGCACTCACCTGTTCACCGCACCTGATGTTGATGAGCAGAAAGGTAGGATGAGCATGAGGGGAAACCTTCTGTTGAGCGCAGCTTGAGTCATTTTGATGCACTTTTTGTCTGAAACTCGAGTTTAGATTAGTGCACTAACCAGATGTTAGTGTAATGTTTGTGTGTTGCATCCATGTTTGTTTGTGCAGTCTGTGCATTTGCATCACGTTTCATCCATGTACTGATTTTGTATAGTGGACAGTACAACGTGGAATTAAAGGAGCAAATACTACAGAAGTGCATCTCATGTCTTTATTGTGGCGCGTCATCTGTGTCCTCGTGTTTAGCCTGCTGCGGCCGTTGGCTGGAGGAGCTGCAATACTGCCATAGAAAATAACAGTAAACACATTAAAGTTAAATAAAAGAGAGGATCCAGGTCAGTCCTCAGATATAAAACATATTTCTGGATTTTCATTAAACACAGAATTTAATGCCATCAGTGTCCAGCACACCTGACATGGCGAGCGAGCGGCGAGCTGCTGTTTCTTCATCTGTTGTGCCTCGGATAGACGGGCATTTACCTCCTGACAGGTTTGTAGAAAAGGTCATGCTTTATGTCTCACTAACAGGAAAAGGTCGGGCTGTAGTTTGTGAAAGACGGGCAGTCGAGTTAGTGAGATTTCAGATTTCTAACATTTAGAGAGATGCAGAAATCGTCTGTGAGGATAAAGATGAACCTTCGTTATTCACAGCGATGACTGAGAGCACGGCAAGACGTCGACGTTGGCTTCGGTGTCAGCACACATGATCGTGGAGCATAATGAGATCTTAATGTCTGCACATGTTTGACTGCAGACTGCAGTGCTGAAACAGCGCTCCTCAGTCAAATCAGCCTGGGTTTAAGGAGGAATCACATGTTTTAAACATGCTCTGACAGATCTGTGGAGAAACTCTGCTGCACTCCTGTTTCAGCTCATTGAGGTCTGCAGCATTCGTTCATGCACAGCTCTCTGAGCTCTGCACTTCGGACCGTCGCAGCCGTTCAGTTGGAGATTTGCTGCTGCGCTTGGATCGTTGTCCTGCTGATGAGCAAGTTTGGTCCAGGCTGTGGGACAGACGGCCTCACACTGACTCCAGCACACAGTGGCATACAGAGGAGTCCACGGTCCGCCGAGCGGCAGCTCGTGTGAGGTGTTTGGGTTCCTCCGTTGTTCAGATGCAGCTTTACAAACCTAAGCCGTGCTCCTGCAGCACTTCCAAACATTACTGTAGATTATAAAGGAATGTATGAAATGTGTAACGTGAACTGTCATGTAGTGTGTAAAACTATTTTTACAGTGGAACCTGTGTATTAGGAAAAGGCAGAAAGTGTGTGAGTAAAGAGAAGCTTCATTACTGTGGGTGAAACATCGGCTGATTAATGAGGAGGAGGCAGATACTGTGAAGAATGAAATGAAGAAAGAAATTAAAGCTGGCAGCAGAGTGCCCGTCTGATGGCTGACAATGAAAAAGTGGCTTTAACCTCTGTGATTTAACTCTTTCAGAAAGTAGAAGATGGAGGCTTCGAGGTCAGCTGCTGGCCCACTGCTCCATGAGTCCCATTTGAGTTTGGCAAACAGTCAATCCAAGTAAATCCAGACGTGTCTGAGGCGTGGAGGAGCACGCATTTAATAAAGAAGGCAGGCAGGAAGGTGATTGGACTAGAGTAATGATCTCTTTCCTTTTTGCTAAAGCATATAGTTAGGGCTGGACCAGGTGACCCTGAATCCTCCCTTAGTTATGCTGCAATAGACGTAGGCTGCCGGGGATTCCCATGATGCATTGGGTTTTTCCTTTCCAGTCACCTTTCTCGCTCACTATGTATTAACAGACCTCTCTGCATTGAATCATATCTGTTATTAACCTCTGTCTCTCTTCCACAGCAGGTCTTTATCCTGTCTTCCTTCTCTCATCCTAACCAATCACAGCAGATGGCCCCGCCCCTCCCTGAGCCTGGTTCTGCCGGAGGTTTCTTCCTGTTAAAATGGAGTTTTTCCTTCCCACTGTCGCCAAAGTGCTTGTTCATAGGGGGTTTATTATTATTTCATTTAACTGTTACAGTGTTTTATATGATAGTACATAAAATAGAGGTTTTTAAATGTTGCCTTGTGTCATATTCAGAGACCAAACTCTTGCCATGAAGCTTGTGTATTAGGTTCTGTCAGCAGTCAGCTGACATTAGCTAATGAAGGAGTACAGCAGCAGCTCGCCGACTCGGAGAGCTCCTGTACGTGGACGACGGCGTCTGTGTGAAATCTGTTAGTGTTTCAGGTCAACATGTCCTTACAGCGAGATGATGGATGATGTGCGTCATCTTTCTTTGTGAGACGCTCTCATTTAGTTTCACTGAGCGCTGTTATAAAACGAAGGTGGCTGTAAGGAAGCCTCCATCGCACTGATAAAAAACAGTCTTCTGATTCAATACTCCACTCACGCAGCATCATTCATCACTGCCTTCCTCCACCGGAGGAATAAATCTGTTTAAGAGCAGGTTTGTTCTGGACGGTGAAACACTGAGCTTTGGGTTAAAGTTCCTTCCTCTCAAACATGTTCCGCTGAATTCGTATTTTCCTGGATGTCTGTGTATCTCGAGAGGCTAGCTGAGGTTATTTGCCGGAGGCTTGAATCCATTTGAGGGTCTCGCTGGAGGATTTTAAGCAAACACTTCACAAAGCAAAGAGCTCGAGTGGCTTCAGTGATGAGACATTTCCAGCTGTCCGTCAAAGGGAAGTCCTATCTCTGCAGAGTGCCAGCCTGACAACACTCTGCAGCAACCTGTGAGGGAGCTGCTCACACTCTCAGGTCCAAACCTGATGAAAACACTCACAGTCCTGAACAGACAGGACACAGAGTCCTGTTTACAGCATTTCAGCACATGCCAGAAGTGCTGCACCCGGTGCAGGGAGGGTCCATTATGGTATGGCGTTATTTTTGTGCCACTATTCTGAGCGCACGTAAAAAAAAATGTGTAGGTGCAAGTGTTGCTTTTTGAGGAGAAATTTATTTTGAGCGAAGAAAAGCTGAATTTGAGTGAACAAAATTCATTGCTGCGTGCAAAAAATGCATTTCAGTGTTTGCTGTTATCCACACACACTCACATACACACACACACACACTCACACACACACACACACACACACACACTCACACACTCACACACACACCATGGGATGGAGATTATCAAAGCAGAATAATACGGTGGGTTTCTGCTGGGAGCACCTGTCGGTCGTGTTTGCCTTGCAGCTGCACATGCTCACATGTTCACAGAGCTGCGTGAGGATGCAGCTCAGCGTTCAACACCATGATCCCCCCCGGGCCGTCGCAGCGTACCCGACCCACCACCTGTTTGCCCGCTGCCCTCAGGTGAGTCAGGTCCCACATCTCCAGGCTCACTAATGGCTTTTTTATTCTGGCACAACGAAACAAAAACAACACAAAGCGAGAGACGTGGAAAAGTTCTGCTTGTGACTTCCTGTCACATGTCTGCGGTTCCTGTGGTGGGCACTCATATTAAACATGCTTCTGTTGTAGTGAGCTACAGAGATCAAAGCTCAAGCTGCTCTGAACACTCACTTTCTCTCTGCTTTTATACTCCAATCAAAGAAGGACGACTTATAGTGGGCGGAGCTAAAACAGCTTGTTTCAGCTGGTTGTCACTGAAGTCCAGAGAGAAGAAGAATCATGCAAAGCAGCTGTGATCCAATGAGCAGAATCAGCCATATTTAGGGAAAGGAAGTGAGAAGAAACACAGGAAGTGTTTATTCTGTACATGTAGGTAAATGAACAGTTCTGAGAAATGCGGTGGGGCAAAACTGGGACTGCCTTTGAAATAACCCTACTCATCATAACGTGCAGACTTCACAGACTGACTTCCTAAAAAGGATAATCAGAGGTCCAGGTATTCTCTCTGGGCCATGAAGGACACCTGGACCTGAGGTGACATGCTGGCTGCACATGTTGCTGCCACTGTTCAGACTTACTCTGACTCAGAGTTTTAGAAGCTTTGATATCTCACAAGGACACTGACCTTTGTGTTGTGTGTCCTGTGTGTACCTCAGCCAGGACATGGTACGCCTCAGCAGACCTGTTTTCCTGATTAAATCAGGGTTAAATGAATAACTAAAGATCGTATCAAACAGCCTGTTTGTGCTGCTGTTGATGTCTCGGAGAACAGAAATAACTTGGACGCCATGGGAGCTCCTTTCTTCCTGCAGCCATCAGGCGGAGTTTCCTCTAAATGAAGTTAATCTTCTTGTAGATTTTATCTTGTTTTACAACGACGGCACACACAGAGTAACAGTGATGCTGCAGACCCGGTAATTCCTCCTAATGGGATGCGAGTCATTATGAAACGACAGCACGTGACCTCCGATCGACCTGGACCAGCACACCTGGACCTGATCGATGTCAACATCACCGCAGGAAGATGCTTTCATGAGTTCAGACCCAAAGAGCAGCAGTTAGCACGTCCCTGTCATCCATAAGAGGTTTCCTCCGTCTCTGTGAAGGTTCTCAGTCGTCCAGGTCATTGTAGTCTCAGGAGCCTGGACTCTATCAGAGACAGTCGGTCTTCTCCAAGCACGACATCCCAGTGTACTTCAGACCCAGCAACACACTCAGACACAAACTGGTTCAACACAAACTCAACAATGTAGCTGTGCAGAGCTCAGACCTGGCGACAGCAAACAGCCACTTGGTCCACAACCCTCTTGGGGGACGCTCCCAATATGACTTCAATCTCCACCTCCACCAATTGCTTTTAGAACTGAAGAAGTTTCTCAGTAATCTCAGAAATCTGTTTTCATGGAGAGCTCTTTGAGCAGCTGTTGGACGGTCGGATGCATCTGAGTTTTAAGGTGCAGTTTTTAGATGAAGCTCACCTTCAGACCCCACAGCCGACGGTCACAGCTGAGGGTCAGGTTGCTCTTCATCACAGCATTCTGCAGCTCAAACCGTCCTCATTAAGGTTCTTGGGTCACTTCCTCTCAGTCTTTCTTTGAAATCCCTGTTTTTAAGTGGAGTTTCTGATGCTACCTTCTGTCTTGTTTTTGGTTCTTTCACATATTAAAACTTAGATCTAAATACTATTCTGATAACCCGATGGCTGGAAACGGTCTCTAAACTCTAATCTTCTTTCTCTGAACTTCACTTTTGCTGCAAAAGTTTTCTTCCTTTTCCTGACGGTCAGCTGACCTCATGGTTCCTCTCTGTTTGGTTGCAGTATTTCCTGCTCATCCATTTCCTGGAGCGTCCGCTGCGATTACCTCAATGTGAGTGCACAAGCGTCCACATGCACTCTTTGGTATGACTGATTAGTATGTGTGTGTGTGTGTGAGCAATCAGCGGCGTGTTTCATCTCCTCTGTGGACTCGTGCTGCGTCTAAGCCCTCCTGGAGGCCACAGATTAGCTCTCACACGTCCCGCGGCAGGACAAAGGCCAATCAGGACGCAGAGGAGCAGCTTTAAAGTGTTCTGCATGCGTGCTCCACACAGCAGACCGCCTGCACACAGCCTCTGCCTCCTTTAAAAAAAAAAAAAAAAAACTCCTTTAAAAGCAACAAAGTGAACTCTAAGGTGCACACTTATAGCTGCATGTGACGGCAAAAAACCTGGGCTCAAATAAGAGAGCTCTTATCACTCCTACTTCCTCCCCGTCAAAACCTTCTGGTAAGTGAAGTGACACGGCAGAAAGCATTATTAAGACGCTCAAGATGGCTATCAAAGAGCAAGGAGCTAACATCGAGAAGAGTATTAGCGACCTGAAGGTTACTACTAACTTTATCTCAGGGAGCTAAAAGGAAAAGTGTCTCGTACTGAAGGGTGGATAAAGCAGAAGAGAAAATTCAAACACTGCAAAACAAAGTGTCTCGGTATAAACCAAGATGGAACCTGCGACTTCACGGGCTACCTGAAGAAGAAGGAGAGAACGTACGCAGTAAGGTTATTGAAATCTGCCAAAACATGGATCCTGACCACCGTGAAAAGTTCCCAGAGGTGCTTGATTCAGTCCACAGGATCGGTCAACGACGTGAGTCCTCTTCTGCGCCGCTGTACCACGCCATAATCTTCCAATTTACCATGAGACACTTTCGAGACATCATCTGGAAGGCGGCGAAGCAATCTGACTACCTGAAGACAAGAAAGCTCCATTTCAAAGGGGATCTGTCCCCGAGGACCGAGAGCTATGGCCACAGGTGGAGAAAGCACGTAAGGAGGGGAAATTGAAAGCAGAGCCCGTGCTTTCATGAACAGAAATCCACTGATTCCCTTTCAGTCCTGTTTGCAGATGTGCCTCAAGGTCTCTTTTCCTTATTGTTCTAAAGATTTATGGTATGCTGTTGCTGCTAAAACGTTTTGTGAAGCACTTTGTTAGACAGAGTATGCTCTCTCTGAAGCTTACACACTCTTCTCAGGGTAAAAAGTTAATTTACTTTTCAAAATTTCATCTTTATCCTTTATTTCTTTTAATGCTCGAGGACTAAGAGACAATACCAGTACAGCTAGCTCCTGTGTTCACTGAGATATTCAACATCTCTTTATCTCAGTCGGTGATCCCCACATGCTTCAAAGAATCCATCATTGTTCCTGTCCCGAAGAAACCCCACCCTGCTTCTCTCAATGACTATCGCCCTGTAGCCCTCACCTCAGTAGTGATGAAGTGCTTTGAACGCCTGGTCAGAGACTTCATCATTTCTTCACTACCAGACACACTGGACCCACTACAGTTCGCTTACCGTCCAAATCGTTCCACAGACGATGCCATCTCTCATCTCCTCCACACATCACTCACTCACTTGGACACTAGAAGGGGGAATTATGTTAAAATGCTCTTCATAGACTACAGCTCTGCATTTAACACCATAATTCCCTCCACACTCACCACCAAGCTGGAGCATCTGGGACTCAGCTCATCTATGTGTCAGTGGATCTCCAACTTCCTAACTGGCAGACCACAGGCAGTAAGGATGGGCGGACATGTCTCAGCCTCCACCACTCTCAGCACTGGAGCCCCCCAGGGGTGTGTTCTGAGCCCCCTGCTGTACTCTTTGTACACATATGACTGTGTGGCCACTACCAGCTCCACCACCATCATCAAGTTTGCTGACGACACCGTCGTGGTGGGCCTGATCTCTGATAACAACGAGACGGCCTACCTGAAGGAGATTAGGAATCTGGAGAACTGGTGCCAGAGGAACAACCTCCTTCTAAACGTCAGTAAGACAAAGGAGCTGATAGTGGACTTCAGCACTAAGCAGGAGAGGAACTACCAGACCCCCGTCATCAACGAGTGCCCAGTGGAGAGAGTGGACAGCTTCAAATACCTCGGAGTTCACATCACGCAGGACCTGTCATGGACCACAGATATAGTTTTTTTGGATTTTTATAAAGTTTCGACTCCATGTTCAGAGCACTTGATATTTTTGGTTTTGGAAATATGTTTAAAAAATCCATTCAAACTTTGTAAGCAGATGCAAACAGCTCAAACTCTCGTATGGTACAAGGAAAAGATCTGATATCAACCGTGGGATCCGTCGAGGTTGCCCGATTGCTGCAGATCTTTTCCTTCTTCCTATGCAGTTACTCTCTATTCATGTTAAAAACAGCAGTGTACTGGGTCTCTGTTGCTGGCAGAGCATTATCTATTACTCAGCTGAGAGATGACACAACACTTTGTTTAAAGGATAAATATCAAGTTGATGAAGCTCTCAAAGTCGTCAATAATTCCTCAGTAGCTTCTCTTAAGCTCAACATTCCAAAATGTGAACGTCTCCCTGTCACATTCTGCACAGATCCTATTATATCAGGTGCTCCTGTTAAAGATAAGGTTAAATATCTTGGTATTATCATTCAAAAACACAGATTATCTGAAAATTTCGACCCTCTCATAACTGCAATACAACAAAGATTTAATCTCCCATCACTGGGAGATCCTTGGCAGCCAAAGCTGAAGCCTCTCCAGACTTACTTATGCAGCTGTGGCGCTTCATGTTTCCAGAGAATTATGCAGAAAAACTGATAAAATATTATTAAACTTCATTTGGAAAAGAGAAAAAAAATGTAATGATAAACAGTTTGTGTTCTGGTGCCTAAATTATTTAGATTTCACTTCCCTAAATGCGTCTTTTAAAATCAAATGGATCAAACTTTTTAAAAATCCCAGTTCAATTTGGAATTTTATTACCAAACACATCTTTAATTCACTTGGAGGAGTGAATGCACTTTCTGCTACGATGCAATTACAATATCTCTAATTTAAACTCTCACAGTCAGCTCTGCTCATCTGGGTTAATCATACGCTCTCACAACTTTTCTCCCATAAATATCTCATTTGGAACAATCAGGATATGACATTTAAGAACAAATCATTATATATTCAGAGATGGTTGATAGAAATATTTTAGTTGTGAGTCAGTTACTGAACGCTAATGGTCAATTATTTTCTTATAAGGACTTTTTGTCTGTTTATGATTTTCCTGTCGCTCCAAGAGAACATGCTGTCGTTTTTGATGCGATACCGGGTGAGGTGGGAAGGTTGTTGGTTTCTGCTCCTAAAGGCAGAAACTGTATTAACTAACTCCTGCTAGCATGTACATCGGTAACATCTGTCCTTTATTGAGCAATAAAGCTACAAATCAATGTATTAGACAAATCATTCAAAGAGATGTTGTTTCCAGACCTGCAGCTGTATTTTACTGGGACAATATTTACAATGACATAGACTGAAAAACACTTGGATTCTATCAAGGAAATTTATCATCACTACTAAGGTCAGAGACGTTACTCTTAAGTTGATCCAGAGAGGTTGTCTGGTAAAGACAGATCTGGTTAAATGTAAGAAAAATATTGATACTCTTTGTACGGTTTGCAGAGGAAACAGTATGTCAGGTATTTTGGGAATGCACGCATACACGTGTACTCTGGATTGATCTAAATAATTTTATAAACACCAAAATTGATCCCTCGTGTAACCTGAAGTTTCAACATATTCTCTTTGGCCTCTCACATACGGACAAAATAATTCCAGGAAAAAGATATATTATCAATCTTCTGATTATTTCTGCCAAATTTCACATTCATTGTACTAAATTTTCTGAGCAGCGTCCAAACATATTTGCTTTTAAAGCCTTGTTTTTCAGTTATCTAGAGAATCTAAAGAACAGCAATGACTCCACAGCATGTAAAACACAAGAGCTGTGTCGAGCGTGCAGTTTCACTTGTTGTTCATTCGAGCACCTCTTTCTTTTTTAGTCGCTCATTTCTCTGTTTGTTTTCTCCTAAAGTATACTTTTTTTGTTTACGTCCTTGTATTTGTATACATGACTTGTAAAAGATACTGCAAGCTGTGAAATTTTTCATACCCTTTCTATAACGACTATATATTTGTTGTTCATTTGTTCAAGTAAAGAAAGGCCCAGACGTCAGCTCAGGTGAAGCAGACAGCTACGGCCACCTGGGTAGGTGGGCTTAAAAAATCAGTTTTAACTAGAATATTCTGATTAATTAAATCCTGAAATCAGTCTTTAAATATAAATGTGTTTTATATTTAAACATTTAAAATATAAATGTTTTGCCAGAATTGTCCAAATCTCAAGTTAAGGCTCACAAAACCATTTCAACAACCAGCAAACAGCTAAAACAGCAAATGAGCAAAGAGCAGGTAAACAGATTCCACAAAGACGTAAACACAGAGCGTGGATCGTTCACGCCACGCCCACAGACACGCCGTTAAATAACCCTAACTGACTGAATCAGCAGCAAAAGAAGGTCCGAACTAGGCTGCATGTTTGATAAACATCGTCAGTGATTCCCTCTGACTTTGGCTGTTTTGCTTCCACCATGATAGCGTCACACTTCCTGCACAGCTTTCTCTCTCTTAGTGTGTATTATGTAGCGCTGTGTGCAGTTTTATATTCAGCGCTTTTTTGTTTTTAAATGACCTCTGACAGCAAAGCCTCGGTTCTGCTGTTCAGACTGAACAAATGTAAACTTTTACAAACGATTGCTCAGCCGTGTCTGTAATCAAACCTCTGTGACGCTGCTTCCCTTCAGCAGCATCGGGTCATGTTCACATGTTGAGTCGTGGTTTTCTTCAGTTTTTCTTCTACTGCAGAATATTTTAAGGTTATCTGCTTCAAAAAGCCAAAACAGGAAAACCTGCTTGATGTTTTATCATGATCCACAGAGCCCAAACAGTCTGTGTAATGTAAACATTTAAAATGGGAGTCGATGTGACTGACTCACTGCTGCTTCTGCTGGAAGCTAGAAGAACTGCAACTTTTGGAGCTTGTTGAAATCTCCCAATTCTTTTAATCTTTGGGCTGAAGGAAGGACAGTACTCGGTGTATAAATGCTCAATCAACAATCATTTATTTCCATACAATTCAACACTTAAGAGCATTAGAACGTCCGGACGGGAGAGATGCTTGCAGAGGGTCACAGCATGTCTCAAAATGGTGAAGGGTTACTCAGCTTCTTATAGCCTCTATTGGCCCCCACCTAGTCGTAAAAGCCTAAACATTCACATTCTTTCTCTGTTACGGCGCCCAAGTTATGACCTCGGCTCCCTGTCTTTCTGCTCTCTGTAAAGGTGGGGGTCTGGAATGTGGTCTGTCTCCCCTGTCCTAGACACCAAGTCTCCTGCATACAACCTTTCTTTTCATGATTCAGAAGTAAAACATGTCAAGAACACAGTGTGAGACATTCACAGCAGATCAAGGATACAGAGTGATGCACATTTATCTAATGAACTACAAAATGAATATGTTCTTTTAACCCAAAAGTATAATGAGAACTAAACTACATACACAGCACACCATCTAAACTAAAGGAAATTATATGGCCTACAGCAGG
Source organism: Maylandia zebra (assembly GCF_041146795.1). Classification (NCBI taxonomy): domain Eukaryota; kingdom Metazoa; phylum Chordata; class Actinopteri; order Cichliformes; family Cichlidae; genus Maylandia; species Maylandia zebra. The sequence goes on along the minus strand of NC_135186.1, from coordinate 38,205,937 downwards.
TAACATAATTCAACTACTTTAACTACAGATATAAGATAACATATGATAACAGAATAATCTCACAAGCTCCAGCTTAATTTTTCAGTCTTGAAGGTTGATGCATATTTAGCGTATAAACTTGGACGGACGTGATTAATAACCTGACTGAACAAAGGCGAGACAGAAAACAAGAGCAAAGAAATTAAACTATCAACAGGAAGCTTCAAAAACCAAAAATCCAACACCGTGAAAGAGGTGGTGTTTGAGCGTGTTTATCATCCCCAACATCAGGTGAATGGAATCATTACAATGAACACATCAAAGCTCCAAACAACACAAGAGACGTTTCAGTTTGCAGATGATATCTTTGACCTCCTTTTCTTCCTCCTCCTTCTCCCTGAGGCTTTTATAAACTCATCATCCTTTCTCTCATCTTCTTTCTATCTGTCAAATAACCTCAAGCCCTCTGAGCTCTCCAATCCCTGGGTCCTGAGTATACCTGGTAAACTTTAATTAAAATGGATTTACACCCTCATACACACCGCGAAAATTCAATGAGCACGGTGCCACAAACTGGCAGCTGTGTGCATTCACAGCTTCCTATCGCGTGCAGCGTGCACTTTAGACTTTAGAGGATTCGGCCTGTAAACCAGCAAACAACCTCAAAAGCTGCTGTTGCTCTGCCCCACAGAAACCACTCGGTTATATGCGTTCAAACTGTGTGGCTTCAGCAGTAGACTCTAAATTAATGTGTTTAACTTGGTGTTGATAAGCTTGTTGAAGAGCTGCAGAGTGCTCCTCCAGGTGTGCAGGGACTGGTTGAATGATCGTTTATTTTGAGCACATGTGGACAGGAAGAATAATATTGTCCTCTCGGACACTGGTTCTCAAACTTTTCACAGCAACAACACCTCATAAAATATATGGCTCTTGAAGTACCATCCTAATGACCGACATTAAAGTGCAGTAGTATAGGCCTGTTTAACACCACATACAGTTTACACAAGACACTTTTATTTCTTATATGAATGTTATTTATTGTAAACGTCATAAACAGGATGTGACACGTGATAATAATAACAACTGTACTGCATCAAAACATTGACAGCAGGTGGGATAGCCAATCTTTAAGTGCTGATGTATGAACCCTGGATGACTCCAAACTACTCTGCATTTATTAAGGCTGTTGTGTTGTTTACATTCATTTTAAAGCTCAGCTTTTAAACCCTTATGATGTAGCTACAGCCCATGCCGCAGTATATTAATGACTAACCTCATATTGTGGATGACGGCAGATTCCTCTTCAGTCACGTCTTCCTCCGACAGTTGCTGGTGTGACCTCGCCAACTCCCCGCTGCTGGCTGCAAAGGATTCGCTGAAGAAGCGGATCGCATTCAACTGGCTACCAGGAGGAAATTCTGTTGTCTTCTAGATAAATAACTTCTGATCCAGCTCAGTGCCACTCCCCTTGTCCCAGAAAACTGCAGTTTATTTAATAGTATTGAGAGATTAACTGTATCAAATACTTTCTTAAAATCAATCAATATTCAGACTGCAGATTGATTTATGTCCAGTGCATTTGTTGTTGGTTCCATTTTTTCAAGTTTTGCCAAAGAAGATTAAGTCTCTGAATCCATACTGACTTTGGTTTATTAAATCATATTTAAGACTCTTTCTAGTCGAATTTTCATTTTATTTGGAAATCCATCCATCCATTTGCTTCCACTTATCCTTTTCAGGGTCGCGGGGGGCGCTGGAGCCTATCCCAGCGGTCATAGAGCGAGAGGCGGGGTACACCCTGGACAGGTCGCCAGTCTGTCGCAGAGCCAACAGACAGGGACAGACAACCATTCACACTCACTTTCATTCACACCTAGTGACAATTTGGATTATTCAATTAACCTATCCCTACAAGCTGCATGTCTTTGGACGGTGGGAGGAAGCCGGAGTACCCGGAGGGAACCCACGCAAACACGGGGAGAACATGCAAACTCCACACAGAAAGACCCCGGCCTGATGGTGGAATTGAACTCAGGACCTTCTTGCTGTGCGGCAACAGTGCTAACCACCGTGCCACCGTGCTGCCCTTTATTTGGAAATGAACCACTTAAAACAGAAGAGTTGCAAATATTGCAGTGTCAGCGGGTTTGGTTGAAGGCGGCCATTAAAGTGTGAATTTGATTATCAGACTAACATTGGTTGCAGAGAATGACTGCTGATGGAAATACAAGCACGTCTCATGAAAGGTGAACAATGAAGACTGGACTGAAGACTGATTACAGATTGGACAAAAAGTCTGTAATGAGTGTGGGGTGGTTCAGCCTTTTGCTCTCATGCCCAAACTGAAAACTGCTTTTTAAGTTGGACCAGAAGAACACAACAGCTTCACCTCCATCAGGTAGAGGTTCACTGTCTTCACAATGAAATACAAGTACAACAACATACGTACATGAAAATCCTACAGCCTGTGGATCCCAGCAGGGCACCACAGCGGGACAGTCCTCTAACAGATGCAGAGATGTTAAAGTCCAAGATTGGACAGATACTGCAGGTAGCAAGACAGAGCTGACCCGACATCGTGTGTGGCATTTCCCTCTTGGCATCTAACGCAAAACATGCAACTATCCAAACAATGCACAAATAAAGACTCTGATGTGGCAACTGAAAGAATGAAAGGACTAAAACCTGGAAAACAACAGTCATAACATCCGTCTGCACAGGTTTACTGGTGCTTGTATCGTGAGACTGTCTCTTGTAAGAAGGCTTGCACAGGCGAACGAGAGGAAAGCGGTCGCTGCCATGTTTTGGGGGAGAGTGTCAACCACTTTGGTGGAAGGCAGCCATTAAAGTGTGAATTTGAATGTCAATAGTGTGATTATTGCAACACCCACAACCTCCCATCCTCAGTCAGACATGGTGGAAGTGGAGAAGTGTTTCCATAGCAACCTAACCAAATGACAGATCGTGTTGTCAGAGGCTAACAGACGCTTGCTCGTTTGGTCACTTCCTGCTGTGGCTTTTCTTCTGTCCTTTGCACGCTCATTCTGCCTTACCAGAGGTCCAGATGTTGAGCCAAGATGACTCATCACTAACTCCATGATGGTGCCATGGCCAAGGCTCAGAGTGCTGGTGGACACGTTTAGCTTCTCTGGTGTATTTCTGCACAGCCTGTTACAACAAGAGCGTACCGCTCGGACAGCTTGTTGGGCGTATTCACACTGAAGTGTATGCAAGGCTCTCCAGAGAGTGGTGTGTGTGTGTGTGTGTGTGTGTGTGTGTGTGTGTGTGTGTGTGTGTGTGTGTGTGTGTGTGTGTAAATGTGTGTGAAAGCTCTTAAACAGCTGATTTACAATGTGGCACTCTGATCAAAGCCGCATGTAATCACACGGGTCTCCATTGTTATGCTAATTTAGCTGTGTGCGCGCATGTGTGTGTTTTCACTCTTACTGTTGACTTTGTGTTTCTTTTGTATTCCAGCATTTTATCTATGCATATCGTTTTATCACTGTGTGTGTGTGTGTGTGTGTGTGTGTGTGTGTGTGTGTGTGTGTGTGTGTGTGTGTGTGTGTGTGTGTGTGTGTCCCTGTCTAGCTATCTTTGTGAGGACCGAAAGCTGCATTCTACTATACTTGTGAGAACAGTCACTTGTGAGGACACACTCACGGTCCTCACAAGTCTGAAGCCTTTTTGAGGCTCAAAGTGTGGTTCTAGTGTCAGGGTTACAGTTAGGCGTTCATTTTTGATGGTTAGGGTAAGCGGCTGGGGAATGCATTATGTCAATGAGATGTCCTCACTAAGACAAGAAAACGAGTGTGTGTGTGTGTGTCCTAAATGAGTCTGAAAGGTGCTCAGAGAGCGGTTTTCGCCCCTCAGAGGTTACTTTCGTTTTAATTGGCTCAGTGCTTTTCCTACTGCTTGTTTAGGTAATCAAAGATCTCCCAGGAGGCCTGCAGAGCAGCTCTCTGGAACGCTGCAGCCCTCAGACAAAAACATTTTATAAGGCTTTTCAGCAAAGATTGAACGAGTCCAGCGAGGGAAATAATTATCCTCTGCTGAATTTGTAAGTTTACTCACAAAGATAAGAACAGTCTCTGTTTTTATGGTCGCCTCATTGTAATGCAGAGGCAGAAAATCCACAGGAAAGCAGAAAACATCAAAGTTCTTAATTGATTTGTCATTTGTTATTGAGTGAAATGATTGTTTGATCCCACTGGTTGTATGCAGATTACAGTCAGTATTTCAGTTGAAGATTAAAGATCATGATCCCGTCGTGTGTGCATAAAGCACGCCTGTCTATAAAATCCATTCCAGCCTCTCCACCACCGTGGTCGAGACCACAGAGCTGTCAAAGGACATCATGGACAGGACTGGAGACCTGCACCATGCTGAATGGGCTGTAAGACCATCAGCAAGCAGTTTGGTGTGAAGGTGAATTAATATTTGGAAGTGGAAGAAATATTTAGCTCTCGATCTGGAGCTCCAACCGAATCTGGCCTCATGGGGTGAGGATGATCATTAAAAAAGTGGTGGATTAGCCCAAAACTGAAAGCAGCTGGGACCACAGTCTCCAGGAACGCCTTTGGTAACGGACTACTCTGTAATGAACTGAAATCTTCATGCAGGTACATGTGCAGGCCCGTCTGAAGTTGGCAGTCAACATCTAATCGATTCAGGAGAGCTGTGGTCTGAGACCAAAACCGAGCTCTTTGGGATCATTTCTCCTGAGTATGACCCAAACGGCAGCATTCCCACAGTCAGGCACGGAGGTGGAAACATTATGCTGTGGACTAGGGGTGGGTTTTTATCATCGATTTATCGATTAAAATTGATTCTGGCTTGGATAACGTGATATCGATTCATTAAAATCCTGAATTGATTTTTTAATATTAATTTATTTTGCCTGAAACGCCAGAATCTCAGGTTAAACCTCACAAAATTTCAACAACCACCAAACAGCTAAGACAGTAAATAAGAGCAGGAACATGGGTCCTGCACAAAGACGTGAACACAAAGCGCCTTTCTCATCCGACTGCACGGACACGGTCGGGGCTGAAAGCCGACAGCTCGCTGATTCTGATGTTTCGGCGGGTCGAGCTTTGTGTTTACGCCCTTTTTGCACCAATTCTGAAGCTGCAGGTTTAATTTCTCTCCAAACAATATTGACCGAACCAGCAGCAAAAGAAGATCCAAACTACGCTTCACATAAACATCGTCATGATTTCACTCTGACTTTTGCTGTTTTGCTTCCACCACACTTCATGCACAGCTCTCTCTCTCTCTCTGTACTTCAAGAACAGTTTCCCGTCTAAAAATCTGTTTTCTGCATTATTCGCTTGCTTGTTACGCACAAGTCTACTGTTGTTTACAGGCTGACAGCCGCTGTTTTTTTTTCCCGTTTACATACTTCCGAAAAGAAAACCTAATTTCTGCTGTTCAATACTGAACAAATTTAAACTTTTTAAAATTATGCAAAATGCAAAACACTTAGCCGTGTCTCTAATAAAACCGCTGTAACTTCAGAGGTGATGTTCATATGTTGATTAATGGTTTTCTTTCATTTTTGATGTACTGCAGAATATTTTTATAAAATCCAGGCCAGGAAAATCACCTTCATGTTTTTCTGTGTTTTATCTTCAGCTACTTTGACACAAAGGCATCTGCTGTGATGCTCACACCTTTGATAAAGTCTTGCGAGTGTCAGCTTCCTTTTTATAGATACAAAAATATGTAAATGTACAGATCTGAATTATAATATTGCTGACTGTCAAAATTTCCCAGATTCAAATCGAATTGAATCGATTCAAGACCTTGTGAATCGGAAACGAATCGATTCTAGAAATCAGTGACGATACCCAGCCCTACTGTGGACTGTTTTTCTGCTGAGGGTACAAGACGCCTCTCTTGCAGTGACCCACTGTGTCTTTATTGTGTCTTTAATAGCTGAGTCAGTGGGGAAAGTGGATGACTCGCAGGCGTGTATATGTCTATATTTGTAAATATAAATTATATATATATATATATATATATATATATATATATATACTTCATCCATCCATCCATCCATTCACTTCCGCTTATCCTTTTCAGGGTCGCGGGGGTGCTGGAGCCTATCCCAGCTGTCATGGGGTGAGAGGCGGGGTACACCCTGGACAGGTCGCCAGTCTGTCACAAGGCTAACACACAGGGACAAACAACCATTCGCACTCACATTCGTTTGCACATTCACACCTAGTGACAATTTGGGTTATCCAATTAACCTATCCCCACAAGCTGCATGTCTTTGGACAGTGGGAGGAAGCCGGAGTACACGGAGAGAACCCACGCAAACACGGGGAGAACATGCAAACTCCACACAGAAAGACCCCAGCCTGATGTTGGAATTGAACTCAGGACCTTCTTGCTGTGCGGCAACAGTGCTAACCACCGTGCCACCGTGCTGCACCGTGCATACATATATACATATATACAGTGGGGCAAAAAAGTATTTAGTCAGCCACCGATTGTGCAAGTTCCCCCACCTAAAATGATGACAGAGGTCAGTAATTTGCACCAGAGGTACACTTCAACTGTGAGAGACAGAATGTGAAAACAAAATCCATGAATCCACATGGTAGGATTTGTAAAGAATTTATTCGTAAATCAGGGTGGAAAATAAGTATTTGGTCACCTCAAACAAGGAAAATCTCTGGCTCTCACAGACCTGTAACGTCTTCTGTAAGAAGCTTTTCTGTCCCCCACTCGTTACCTGTATGAATGGCACCTGTTTGAACTCATCATCTGTATAAAAGACACCTGTCCACAGCCTCAAACAGTCAGACTCCAAACTCCGCCATGGCCAAGACCAAAGAGCTTTCGAAGGACACCAGGAAAAGTATTGTAGACCTGCACCAGACTGGGAAGAGTGAAGCTACAATAGGCAAGCAGCTTGGTGTGAAAAAATCAACTGTGGGAGCAACCATCAGAAAATGGAAGACATACAAGACCACTGATAATCTCCCTCGATCTGGGGCTCCACGCAAGATCTCATCCCGTGGGGTCAAAATGATCATGAGAACGGTGAGCAAAGATCCCAGAACCACACGGGGGGACCTGGTGAATGACCTGCAGAGAGCTGGGACCAAAGTAACAAAGGTCACCATCAGTAACACACTACAACGGCAGGGAATCAAATCCCGCAGTGCCAGACGTGTTCCGCTGCTGAAGCCAGTGCATGTCCAGGCCCGTCTGAAGTTTGCCAGAGAGCACATGGATGATACAGCAGAGGATTGGGAGAATGTCATGTGGTCAGATGAAACCAAAGTAGAACTTTTTGGTATAAACTCAACTCGTCGTGTTTGGAGGAAGAAGAATACTGAGTTGCATCCCAAGAACACCATACCTACTGTGAAGCATGGGGGTGGAAACATCATGCTATGGGGCTGTTTTTCTGCCAAGGGGACAGGACGACTGATCCGTGTTAAGGACAGAATGAATGGGGCCATGTATCGTGAGATTTTGAGCCAAAACCTCCTTCCATCAGTGAGAACTTTGAAGATGAAACGAGGCTGGGTCTTCCAACATGACAATGATCCAAAACACACCGCCCGGGCAACAAAGGAGTGGCTCCGTAAGAAGCATTTGAAAGTCCTGGAGTGGCCTAGCCAGTCTCCAGACCTCAACCCCATAGAAAATCTGTGGCGGGAGTTGAAAGTCCGTGTTGCTCGGCGACAGCCCCAAAACATCACTGCTCTCGAGAAGATCTGCATGGAGGAATGGGCCAAAATACCAGCTACTGTGTGTGCAAACCTGGTAAAGACCTATAGTAAACGTTTGACCTCTGTTATTGCCAACAAAGGTTATGTTACAAAGTATTGAGTTGTATTTTTGTTATTGACCAAATACTTATTTTCCACCCTGATTTACCAATAAATTCTTTACAAATCCTACCATGTGGATTCATGGATTTTTTTTTCACATTCTGTCTCTCACAGTTGAAGTGTACCTCTGGTGCAAATTACTGACCTCTGTCATCATTTTAGGTGGGGGAACTTGAACAATCGGTGGCTGACTAAATACTTTTTTGCCCCACTGTATATGTATATATGTATGTGTGTGTGTGTGTGTATATATATAAATACATTCTGATATTTTCTTATGATACTTTATTTTCTCATATTTCTTTATTTCTTATATTTCACTTCGTTTCTTATGTTTCTTGTACTTCGCACACCACTGCTGCTTGTGAAGCTCGCACACAAGAATTTCACTCACATGTGCTGTACCAGTGTACCAGTAATGTCACGTGACAAAAGAAGTGATTCGATTTGATAAGTGCCCTGGAAGCTGTCCATCTTTATTTACAGTCTATGTTCTGCACATGATGCTTGTGGCAAAAACTCCAGTTATTTTAGGAAGAAGCCAAAATATGTGTCCTGGGTGGCCCGAAAGGTCAGTGGAGGAACTGGTTACCTGTGTGTGTGTGTGTGTGTGTGTGTGTGTGTGTGTGTGTGTGTGTGTGTGTGTGTGTGTGTGTGTGTGTGTGTGTGTGTGTGTGTGTGTGTTTTTAAGCGGACAGCTCTCACCAGTGCCTCCAATAAATAAATGTCAGACCTCAAATTAAATTTACTTAAAATGCAGTCTGACTGCAGGCAACACACACAAACACACACACATGTGTTAAAACACATGCTTATACACACACACACACACACACACAAACGCACACACAGACTCCCTCCTGTGACTGTTTCCAATTACTGAGTAGGTCTTTAAGGAAAGGTCATCCAGTCTGTGTGTGTGTGTGTGTGTGTGTGTGTGTGTGTGTGTGTGTGTGTGTGTGTGTGTGTGTGTGTGTGTGTGTGTGTGTGTGCCAAGTGCAGTCTCAATTCCAGCATCAGCCTTCGATCGTGTTTCCTTTTAATTTATCTCAAAGTAGGACAAACACTGAGGACAGCTGCTCACTTTGTCTGTTTGCATATCTCGCTCCCCCTCCTTAGGCTGCACACACACACACACACACACACACACACACACACACACACACACACACACACACTTTGCTCTTGCACAGTCACAGCTGACATGCAGAGCCCTTATCGATGGTTCATAGAGGGGATGTGAAGATGTTCACGGTTGTTTCGGAGCTTGTGCGTAAACACAGCTGTTGTCTGTGTGATGTGCTGCTTGTAGCTCGAGGAGAGACAACAGAGAGACGCTTCGTCCTTTCTTCTTCTCTCATCCCCAGCTGCTCTCTCAGATGGCCCCGCCCCTCCCTGAGCCTGGTTCTGCTGGAGGTTTCTTCCTGTTTTTCCTCCCCACTGTCGCCAAAGTGCTTGCTCATAGGGATCATACGATTGTTGGGTTTTCTCTATATTATTTTAGGTTCTTTACCTGACAATACTAAACACCTTCACACGACTGTTTTTGTGATTTGTTGTGACATAAATAATAATAATGATGTTTAAAATGTAAAGGTTTGTCTTCAGGCTCATCACAGGTGTTTAATGGCTGGAACCTCAAACCTCTGTAGACACAAACACATGTGTTCATGTCTTTAGTTGAATCTATGAAAAATGCCAAAGATAATGAAGGGAAACAGGAAGAAAGGTTGAGATATCCAGAGTCAGCGGGGCAGGTACTCAGTGCAGAGAGAAGAACAGGCACTTGGCTTCCAGGTGGCTTGACATCCATGTCAGGGAGTCATTGATGAGGCACTGAATTGGCCTGGAATACTGGAATTCATGGATTCATCTCCGATAACATCAGCGTGTCCCACCTGAAGGCAGTGATGCATCTCTTCAGAGCACAGATTCTGAGGATAAAGCAGAAAGTACATAAAGATGGCTGCCATGCCTTGTCGGAGTGTATGCAGAAAGTTAAACACCTGCTTGATGTGTCGGTGGATCCACGTTTTAACGTGCAATCAAGCCAGAAGAGATGAGTGCTGGAGGAAAACCAGAGCTCAGGCAGCAGCTGCAGTGTTTCCCCCTCAGGAGAAACCAAGAAAGCCACCGAGCACTTTCTTTAAGGAATCGCACCCACAAACGTCGTCCTTGGGGAGAAAGAAACACTGGAAAAGGAGCTCGGCAGTTAGAGAAACAAACCCCTGCACAGGAGGAAGAAACTCCAAGAGCGAACCGGACAACGCTGTGTCCCTGCAGCACTGCTCTGAGAGGCTTTTACTCAGGAGCTGTGACCTGCCCAACCCAGTGACTCGTCTTCCTTTATCAGGCTAATAATCGAGTGTAAAACTATATTTTTCCTCAGAAGATCGTAGAGTTAGATTCTAGAAATTAGTTTTAAGTTTTGAAACTGGTCACATGTCATTTAGGAGTAAAGAGCTTTGAGCTTGACAGGAGTGGTGACTGATATGGTGAAAAATAGATGTTGTGTGATATGAACATTATCGCCGGGCTGGGTGCAGCACACGTGTGAGGAGGTTTGAGTGATTTTATACGGATGATGAGAAAAACATTTTTCTTCTTTGATGACGGTAAATGATGAGCTTGAGTGAGATCCTGAGCGTAGCTCACAGTTTGACTCCTGCGCTGTTAAAATGTCGGATGTTTACTGCTCAGTGGGGACGCGGTGCGTTCAAAGAACAGAGAAAGCAGCTCTCAGCGTGAGAGCTTCCTCGTTTTTCTGACTCTCACCCTCGGCGCTGTTTCAGGTGTCTGCGGGATGATGCAAGGAAGGCTGCTGGTGTGAAATTCCACCTGTGTTAAACCGTGTTCAGCCGGCCACCACATCTGAAATCGAAGCAGAGCTCTGCACCATCACACCCTGCAGTCCCTGGAGATAACACCGCCACTGGCCATCGGTGGCTCCGTTGCAGACCCCAGACCTGCTGACGACTGACTGCACAGTGAGCTTCGCTCCAGCAGGAACGAGCTTCACGAGCTTTTCTGTGAAAACGTTCAGCAGCAAAGATAAACGCTCGTGCTGAGAGCTGCTGATTCTGACTCTCACTGAAGAATCGCTTTCACCTTCATCGCTGTTCACCACAGACTCAAACCTCCAGTTCTTTCAGGCCCACCTGAAACAAAGTGCTGCTACGAGCAGATTTACTAACATCGGCTCGTCTGCAGCTCTGTCTCTTCATTCTTGGAGTAGCTGTGCATAATTTATAACAATCCTTCTTTGACTGATTCCCCCTCTGTCTGTCACGTTTTCAATTTGAAACTCTCCTTAATGAATTTGTTAGTGTGACCTGAACCAGGTGGGGTCTGTAATGGTTTTCAGTGTAGATGAAATGATAAGTGATGCTCCTGATCCAGGTTTGTGAGACGTCACCATGGTGCAGCAGACTGATGCTTGATCCACAGACACGCGACTAAACAGGAAGCTGTAAACACACAGAGCGTTCGTTCTCCCAGCTCACACGAGCCCACTCGTTCATACTCTTCATTAAATATTGTTAATTATCCTGTGAGCGCACACGTCGTGCTGGGACTCGTGATTTATTGCTGCTTTGGCGGACATAAATCTAAATGTCACCTCCGGACACACCAGCACGACTGCTGCTCTGATTTCTGTGATGCGCGGCTGCAGTTTGGTAATCACAGCTATTGATCGAGCAGGCCTGCAAGGAGGGGGAGGGGCTAATTAAATGGCTCGATATTCGAGGTGGAGACGCAGCGAGGGAGCGTGCAGAGGAGAGGAAAGCTTCATCAGTCCCACACTCAGTGATTCACAGCAGGAGTGGTCATGTGACTTATACAAACAAACAGCAGGAAGTGATCTATTGATCTGCTGGAGGGAGGATACTGGACCACACACACACATATGGTAAATGGTAAATGGCCTGTATTTATATAGCACTTTACTAGTCCCTAAGGACCCCAAAGCGCTTTACATATCCAGTCATCCACACATTCACACACACATTCACACATATATTGGAGAAATATTACGTTTTAGTGTTTACTGTTAGTATGTCTCAGTTTAAGGTTTAAGTTAATCCCATCATCCGTATTTCCCTGTTTATGTGTCATTTCCTGTTTCCTGTGTGAGTCTGTCTCGTCCTCTGTGTATGACTATTAAGTTATGCCCGCCCCCTTACCTGTTCCCGTGATCCTGTCCTTAGCTGTGTCCCAAAACGTAGGCCGCATCCTTCGGACCCGGCCCACGTAGACCGAGAAGGCCGGAAGTGCGAGGCTGTGAATTTGGACGGTCTAGCCTCCAGATTAGCGTCACCGCTGTGTGGGTGGAGTTTAATAAACTCGCCGTCTGCTCCTTGCTATCTAAAATATAACAGGACACTGGCGTAAACTCTCGACCGTCTCACACGTCTGTTTAATCAGTTTTCTGTTTGACGTTTATTCAGCTGTGTGAAAACCACCCGATGGATTAATAAAGTTTTATTTAATCTAATAACTTTGATCTCAGCCAAACCGATTTACTCCGTTGTAATATTTCACTTCCTGTGTTCTAGATTTTCAAACACCTCCTGTGGAACTGCTAACGTTGGCTCGCTCGGTCCGTCGCTGAAATTCGTCCCCAGGCTGTCGGGTTAAGTGATGTCACTGATAAACTGACCTTCCCCAACTGTCTCAGCCACTGTCAACATCTGGCCAGACGCTGAAAATCAGTGTACAATGCTTTTATTGGCCAATCAAAACACTTTAAATATTGGCACAAAATAGCAGGTGAAGATGATTAATGAGAACGACACAACGATCAAAGGAATAACTGCAGAAACGTCCAATTATTTAAAGATGTCGCTGTGATTACCAAACATGACTCCTTTCATTAGCAGACAAAGTAAAGTCAACATCCAATCATTGCCTTTAATTAATGTCCAGAGACGGACGATTTGATGGGCGTCCTTCACGTTTGATGAAGTGGACGCGTCCTCTCGGCTAATTTGGGGGTCATGGCACAGACCGACGTCACACTTCCTCGAACTTCCTCTGACCTCTGCAGACGTCACGCTGGCTTAATCTGGACGACTTTAGAAGCAGACTGTTTGTCAGACCCGTCAGCCGGCAGCTGTGTGAGAGTGATTTCTTATTCCAGCCTTTATACAGTTGTCAGCACGACTTCCTGTACTGAAAAGAAGCACCGACCTCATCTATATAAAAGAAAAACTTGCTTCAAAACTAAATACTAAACTTCTTCCTGTTCGTGTTTTTTATGTTTCTGGTCAGGATGATGGAATAAATTTTATAGAGAGAGGCGCCATTAATGAACATCATATGGTATCTGAAGAATATGTGATACAAAAGTTAACAATAAATAAATTAAACCAAAGCAAACTGTATTAATACAGTGGCAGTGTCAGATATAACTACTTTAACCTGAGTTTCCAGGTTAAAGTAGAGCCGTGTGCGGAGAATGTTATTCCGCTAAACTCGACCTCAGGACTATTTAACTAAATAAAATGAAACTGAAGGCTTGTGTGTAACAAATCTCAAAGGTAAGGAGACCCAAAAGCAGGACACCAGAGGCCATAGAGCCAAAAGGCCACGCCCCCAACGATGCAAACTTTAAGCCTGAATCCAGTTCAAACAGGCGAGCTATACAACATCCTCCCCTGTACAGGTGTCAGGAAGGGGAAGTGATCCGCAGAGACCAAACAGTTTGTCTACTAGCCTGTAAACATGTTTATTTCAGCTGGAAAGTTTTAACATGGGAGTCTATGGGACTCACTGCTGCCTCTGCTGGATGTCAGAGGAACTGCAGCGGTTGGAGCTGATGTTGGCACCATCTGTGGCTGTACAGCACCACAGGCACTCATCCTTCAGTGACCAGTAAAGTGGTAAATGGACTGGTTCTTAGCGCATTTCTACTCTTTCTGAGCACTCAAAGCGCTGTGCACAACTTGTACATTCAACCATTCGCACAAGCACATTTTTGCTTTCTAAGTCACATTCACACACACACCGATGGATGCATCGGAGAGCAATTTGGGGTTAGTATCTTGCCCAAGGTATGCACCAACCACCAACCTTCCTATCAGTAGATGACCCGCTCTACCACCTGAGCTACAGCCACCCCAAAGGCTGAGGGAAAAGGAACATTTATGCCTCTGCGTGCTTTGCTGCCCATCTCGACCTTTCCCATCTCTCACCTGCCCTGCGTTGGGACTGTTTGATGAATGGGTCCTGGTACTGCTGCTCACAGGCCTGACCTGCGCAGCCACACACATCCACAGTGGCTCGTCACTAACACACGATGATGTCTGCCAACCAGGTGACGTTTTTGTTGCAGGTCAAAGCTGAGATTTGAGGGTAAATAAAGACGATAAAAGCAGCTTTGAAAGCAGGAAGATGAGTCTGACCTTCGAGCTCGTATTTGACCCTCAGAAACAGCAGCTGGCAAAACCATTTCAACTCAAGGTCCCTCTGCCGCTCACTGCGAGGCCTTTCCCTCGCTCTCAGCAGTTTCAACATTTAAAGTGTCCACTTCAAACCTTCCTGTTGAAACAGTCGCTTCCTGCGATCCATATTAGTCCACAGCAGGCGCGCTCAGCACACGGGCGCCGTGGCTTTGGGAAAGTTTCAAGTTCAGCTGCTGGATTTGAATTGTAGATGTAAAAATGAAGGCAGGAAAGCACTTGATCGCCTGATGCGTGCCCACACTCCTGACAATAAGTGATAAAGTTATTAGTTGTGATTACATCACCAAAGAAGCCAAAATAATATTAATAATAATAAAATAAAAACATAACCCTCTGATTTCCTTTTGTACTTGAAAACTGAGCTTATACTCGCCCTGAAAATCTTAATCTAAGCAGATTCTTCCTCTGGATGGCATAACCTCGGCCTCATGGAGTCATGTTTGACCAGGACATGTCCTTGAGGTGGGGTGTGCTGATATGGTAGGATGAGGTCATTACAGTTTTTTACAGACGCTAGGACACATGTCTCAATACTTAGGTCACGTTTGCAAAACTCCTCACACAGTGAGCACAACAGAAGTCTATGTGGGCTAAACTGAGGACCAGTTATCATTGTCTTGGCACAAAATGCATTCAATGACTACATCTCAAAAATTTCATGAATTATCTTCTCACTCAGACACAACAACTGCCAAAAAGCTTTGTACGTACAGGACATTTTGCATGTGCTTACATACTGTTTTCAAAACTGTTAAACTTATGGCCAAAACAATAACACAATGCAAAACTTAAAAAGACAGCAAAATGCAACAGCAATATTTTATTGAAACATATTTTAAATCTAAAAATGCAGTTTAACCAGCCACAGCTGATTCTCATTGTAGATGAACATCTACACAGGTGTTACTCCTTCAATTGTTCAACTCCTTCAATTCTGGCATGCCAGAAGATTCTTTCCTAGGTGTATTACCCTAGATGACATAAGATGTGATGTGGATGAGAACCTGTGGCCAAATGGAGAAGACCGAGTAGATTAGCATTACTATTGTATGTGTATCAGTGGATGGTGTGTATACAAATACTTGTATTTTGGGATTACTTAGTGCAAAAAAATAAAAATACATAAACAAATATTAACGAATTCTGCATGATGTCTGATTCATTCCAGTAACATATATTGAAATTATAAACAGAGATGTGTCCTTGTTTTACACAGGAAACACTGTGTAACATGTTGTTAGTGTTTTTTAGGTCATTGTTTTGTGGGTGACAAAGTGTGTTTGTCGGCTGTCAACCTTTGCTAGTGTTCTGGAAGAATGAGTTTATTTGAGACCTGAATGAAGTGTTTTGGTAGTTGTAGTCATGGTCCTGGGTCGGTGACCCAGCGCTTTTAGTTTGTTATCATTTTCTAGATGATTGTTTAAGTTCTGTGTTATTTTCGATCTGCCTCTGAGTCTGCGTCTGTATCTGTCTGTCTATGGTGTCTCCCCATCTGTTTGTGAATCTGTCTGTTTAGTTCAATGTCTTGTCTGGTTCCATGTGTCTGAGTTTCCTGTTTTATTGTGAAGGTCTCTGTCTGATGTGAGTGTGTTCAGTTTACGTTTCCCCTGTCCCGTCAGCTCAGATTCCTCCCAGCTGTGTTGCCCTCCTGTCTCTCATCCCCTGATTACTGGTGTGTGTATTTAAGCCCTGTGTGTTCTCCTGCCTGTTGCCGGTTTGTCTGCGTAATGCCGCGTCAGTCTGTGTTCCTCGGTGTCCTGCTCGTCTCTCTGCCGCTCTTCCCTTTTTGTTTCATCTCAGGTTTGTCATTTAGCTTTCCCAGTTCAGGTCTTTAGTTTTGTCTTCCCTAACCTTACAAATTAACCCTAACCCTAACCCCTGGAAATGTGCTGTGTTGTCTCTGTTTTGTGTTTATTAGCGCCGCTAAAACACAAAGATCAGATATTTTACTGGAAGCTCCTTAAACACTGCTGAACGTTTACTGTCAGAGCAACTTACAGGCTGCTCTTTATTTCAGTCGAGTTTGAAAACTATAATCAAATTCAAAATTTATTTGTCACACACACGCACAACCATACACAGTATGACATGGAGGTGAAATGCTTGTAGCTGTACAATGCCCGACCATTAATGACAGAAGAAAAGTTTTACAATATTTACAATTTACAGGTTACTACAGAATTTACAAATTAACTTAGGAATTTACAGTAAAGAATGTGCAAATATATAAATATTTATATATTAAATAGCAGAAGAGATTATAAAGATTATAAATTATAGGAATTATAGGATTATAGGAAATGTGTGGTGGTGCATGTGGTGACGTGTGTGAGAGTCCAGTCCTACACCTGGTTCAGGCCCGAATAGCCTGGGGGAAGAAGCTCCTCCTCATTTCCTCTGTTTTGGCCTTAAGGGAGCGGAAGCGCTTCCCAGACCTCAACAGTGAGAAGAGTCCATTGTTGGGATGGGAGAGGTCCATCATAATCTTCCTAGCTTTGGACTTGCACCGCTTGGTGTAGATGGACAGCAGGTCAGGGAGCTCTGATTGAATGATGCGTTCTGCCGAGCGCACCACCCTTTGCAGATCTCGTCTGTCCTGCTTGGTGCTGTTCCCAAACCAGGTGCAGATGTTTGCCGTCAGGACGCTCTTGATGGTGCAGGAGTAGAAGTTCGTGAGCACCTTCAGTGGCAGATGGAAGTCTCTAAGTCTTCTGAGGAAGAAGAGACGCTGACGGGCTTTCTTAAGCAGGGTGTTGATGTGACAGGACCATGACAGGTCCTGAGTGATGTGGACACCCAGGTATCGGAAACTGTCCACTCTCTCCACTGGCGTGCCACTGATGATGAGGGGTTTGTAATTCCTCGCCTGCTTTGTAGTGAAGTCCACGATCAGCTCCTTAGTCTTGCTGACGTTTAGGAGGAGGTTATTCTCCTGGCACCAGGTCTCCAGGTTCCTAATCTCCTCCAGGTAGGCCGTCTCGATGTTGTCTGAGATCAGGCCCACAACAGCAGTGTCGTCAGCAAACTTGACAATGGAGGTGGTGTCGGATGTGGCTACACAGTCATAAGTGTACAGTGAGTACAGCAGGGGGCTTAAAACACAGCCCTGAGGAACTCCAGTGCTGAGTGAGATGGAGGGGGAGACTTGTTTTCCTACCCTCACTGATTGGGGTCTGTCTGTGAGGAAGTTGAGGATCCACTGACACAGTGATGAGCTGAGTCCTAGATCCGTCAACTTGGTGAAAAGCTTAGAGGGAATTATTGTGTTGAATGCTGAACTGTAGTCCACGAACAGCATCCTAACATAATTCCCTCTGCCAGTGTCCAGGTGACTCAGGGATGTGTGGAGCAGGTGAGATATGGCATCGTCTGTGGAACGATTAGTCCGGTAAGCAAACTGAAGTGAGTCGATGGTGGCAGGAAGTGAAGAAGTGATGTGATCTCTCATCAGTCTTTCAAAACACTTCATCACAATTGAAGTCAGTGCTACTGGACGGTAGTCATTGTGGCAAGCGGGCTGTTGTTTCTTTGGAACAGGGACAATAATGGACCGTTTGAAGCACGTGGGAACCACAGCTTGGGCCAGGGAGAGGTTGAAGATCTCCGTGAACACCGGTGCTAGTTGATCAGCGCAGGCTCTAAGGACCCGGCCAGGGATTGCATCTGGTCCTGCTGCCTTCCTGGTGTTCACCCTCCTGAAGGTGTTCCTCACGGCATGCTCTGTGATGACGAATGCATTGTCTTCACTGGTGCACTCCGAGCGCGCGCAGCCGTTTGTTGTTTTAATTGCTGCGGCGTCGAAGCGAGCATAAAACGTGTTCAGCTCATCAGCCAGTGAAGCATCTGCATTCATCATTGAAGAAGCTGGTCGTTTATAGTCCGTTATAGTCCGCAGTCCTTTCCACAGGCTCCTAGAGTCGCACTGTCGTAGCTGTGACTCTAGTTTTTCCCCGTAGCTCCGCTTTGCCTTTCTGACCGCGCTGCGCACGTTGTAGGACGCAGCCTTGTATAGGTCCATATTACCGGAGACAAGCCCTTCATTGTAGGCAGCGGTGCGTGATCTCAGAGCGTCGCGGATGTTTTTATCCACCCACGGCTTCTGGTTGGGAAACGTTCGGATGATAGTTCTTTCTGCTGTGTCGTCCGCTAGTTTCCCGATAAATCCCACAACCGCTTCCGTAAACATGTTGATGTCATCAGAGCTGCGCCGAAACATGTCACAGTCTGCGTCATCCAGTGCGTCCTGCAGCGCGGCCACCGATTGGTCCGTCCAGCGAGCGACCTCCCTCCTGATTGGTGGTTGCTGCTTTAGCCTTTGTTTGTAAGCAGGCATGAGGAAGATGGCGGAATGGTCCTATTTCCAAATGCCGGCAGGGGCTGAGCCTTGTAACAGTTCTTGAACGGGGTGTAGCGGTGGTCTAATGTCCTCGTGCCCCGGGTGGGGCAGTTGATGTGCTGGTGAAGGTTGTGAAATGTCCGTTTGAGATTCACTCTGTTAAAATCTCCCATAACAATGAGTGCGGCATCTCGGTGAAGTGTTTGTTGATGTGTGAGAGCCTCATGTAGCTCACATAAACAGTGCAGGCAACGACCGCAGTGAATTCCCGAGGGAGATAGAAAGGGCGACACTTAACGATCAAAAGCTCCAGATTGGGCGAGCAAGAGCGTGTGAGTGGGGAGATGTTTGTGCTGTCGCACCATCTGTTGTTCACCATCAAACATACTCCACCACCTCTTTTCTTCCCCGACTCCATTGTCCTGTCCATGCGGTAAACCGAAAAGAACCCCGTCGGCTGCACGGCATGGTCTGGTATCGCTGGGTTCAGCCAAGTCTCGGTGAAGCAGAGGAGGTTGCAGTCCTGAATGTCTCTCTGGAACTTGATTCTGGCTCTGAGGTCATCAAGCTTGTTCTCGATGGATTGAACATTGGCTAGCAGGATACTGGGCATGGGTGCGCGGTGTGCGCGAGCCCGTAATCAATGTAGTGTCGATGTTTGCTGACCTAATCATCAGGTGTTAGAGATGCATGTTTTTATGAGGGCAGATCGGTGATGTCGCGCCTCCTCACACCTGCTCTGTGCGTGGCTTTAATCTTTGTTCGTTTGCATCTTTGTCTTTTCTGTCCACCTTTAGTTGGGTGTAACGTAAACTCCATGGTTCATGTAAGAATCGGAGACAAGAAGCCAACGTGAACTAGGCTGTGAAGCTTTAAGGACAGATGGCCGTCATCGACCCCGAGCTCCTCCCTCAGGCGCCACCTCGTCCAGCTGAGAGGGAACAGAAAG